>NC_068297.1:2862655-2880155 GCF_025860055.1 Xyrauchen texanus
AGTATGTATGACATATTGTACAAGAGGCAAGTATATATACATACACACACACACATATATATATATATTTATTAAAAAGAATTCCACCAATTACTTCAAGGAGCCGGTTTGGCCCCTCTTCACCCCTCAATCAAATACATCTTGGCCCCGGAATAAAAGTTGGCTTATTTGAGTTGTAAGGGTTGCATGGCGTCTGATTGTTGCAGTCAGCCCATCGATTTATAAAGCTCTAGTAGCATGTGTGCCCCTCCTTGGCGCAGTTCACTTCCTGAAGCCTGGAACACACGGACCACACAGACGTCTGGCGAAACTCCAGCGCTGCTTGGCTGCCGTCAGCTCGCTCTCTTTCTCTCTTTCTCTCTGTCTCCATCTGATCCTTTGACTGAAAGGCATTCAGCCTCGTCCTGTCCTTAAAACTCTTTTCTCTTGCTAATTTCGAGGGAGCTGCCATGTGAAATAATCCATTGTTTCTCTCTTCAGAGGAGTCAACCCTCCGCAGCACGGCAATTAATGAAATTAAATCTAGACGGATGTATGTTTCCTTTTCTTCTTCCATGCGTTTCATTCCCCACGTCGCCATGCAGTGATTGATGTGCTTTGACGGCCTTGGCTGACATTTGATGTTGAACGCATGCTGGTGTTAAATGAGCGCGGGGTGTTACGGCAGGTCACGGCACTATCGTATGTCAATTTAACATGCAAGGAGGAGTTTTTCCAGCACGCTCTTTATACACCCATATTATTTACTCTCAATGGCCATTCTGCTAGAAAACACAGTTTTTTTTATTTTCTTTGGAGGCTGTTTGTGGCTGCGCTGTAGCATTTTTTGTGGTGTTTGCTAAGGCCTCACTACTGCTATTGCCCCTACTGGATATTTCACCCAAAAAAAACAAGCTCTGTCATTATTTAGTCACTCTTAGAGGACAAGGGGCTCCATATGAGTAGTTTGCATTCCCTTACAATAAGTTTTGAGTTCCTTTAAAATAATTTTTGGGTTCCCTCACAAAGGTTTACATTCCCTTGCGATAAGTTTCTTTTCATCGCAATAGTTTGTGATCCTTCGCAATCATTTTTGCGTTCCTTCACGATAAGTTTTGTGTTCTCTTGAAATTGTTTACGTTCTGTAGGGATATGTTTTACATTCTCTCATTATAGATTAAGTTTCCTCTGTATACGTTTTTTGTTTCTTCAGAATACGTTTTTGCATTCCCTTGCAACATGTTTTGTTCCCTTGCGATAAGTTTTCTGTCCCCTCACAATAGTTTTGTGTTCCCTCATGATAAGTTTTGTGTTCCCTCATGATAAGTTTTGTGTTCCCTCACGATAAGTTTTGTGTTCCCTCACAATAGTTTTGTGTTCCCTCATGATAATTTTTGTGTTCCCTCACGATAAGTTTTGTGTTCCCTCACGATAATTTTTGTGTTCCCTCACAATAGTTTGTGTTCCCTCACGATACGTTTTGTGTTCCCTCTCAATACGTTTTGTGTTCCCTCACAATAAGTTTTGTGTTCCCTCACAATAATTTTTGTGTTCCCTCACAATAAGTTTTGTGTTCCATCACAATAGTTTGTGTTCCCTCACGAAACGTTTTGTGTTCCCTCACGATAAGTTTTGTGTTCCCTCACAATAGTTTGTGTTCCCTCACAATAAGTTTTGTGTTCCCTCACAATAAGTTTTGTGTTCCCTCACGATAAGTTTTGTGTTCCCTCACAATAGTTTGTGTTCCCTCACAATAAGTTTTGTGTTCCCTCACAATAAGTTTTGTGTTCCCTCACAATAAGTTTTGTGTTCCCTCACGATAAGTTTTGTGTTCCATCACGATAGTTTGTGTTCCCTCACGAAATGTTTTGTGTTCCCTCACGATAAGTTTTGTGTTCCCTCACAATAGTTTGTGTTCCCTCACAATAAGTTTTGTGTTCCCTCACAATAAGTTTTGTGTTCCCTCACGATAAGTTTTGTGTTCCCTCACAATAGTTTGTGTTCCCTCACGATAAGTTTTGTGTTCCCTCACGATAAGTTTTGTGTTCCCTCACAATAGTTTGTGTTCCCTCACAATAAGTTTTGTGTTCCCTCACAATAAGTTTTGTGTTCCCTCACAATAGTTTGTGTTCCCTCACTATAATTTTTGTGTTCACTTACAATAAGTTTTGTGTTCCCTCATGATTCATTTTGTGTTCCCTCACTATAATTTTTGTGTTCACTCACAATAAGTTTTGTGTTCCCTCACGATTCATTTTGTGTTCCCTCATAATAAGTTTTGTGTTCCCTCACAATAGTTTTGTATTCCCTCATGATAAGTTTTGTGTTCCCTCACGATAAGTTTTGTGTTCCCTCACGATAAGTTTTGTGTTCCCTCACGATAAGTTTTGTGTTCCCTCATGATAATTTTTGTGTTCCCTCACGATAAGTTTTGTGTTCCATCACAATAGTCTGTGTTCCCTCACGATACGTTTTGTGTTCCATCACAATAGTTTGTGTTCCCTCACGATACGTTTTGTGTTCCCTCACAATAGGTTTTGTGTTCCCTCACAATAGTTTTGTGTTCCCTCACAATAGGTTTTGTGTTCCCTCACTATAATTTTTGTGTTCCCTCACAATAGGTTTTGTGTTCCCTCACAATAGGTTTTGTGTTCCCTCACTATAATTTTTGTGTTCCCTCACAATAGGTTTTGTGTTCCCTCACAATAAGTTTTGTGTTCCCTCACAATAATTTTTGTGTTCCCTCACGATAAGTTTTGTGTTCCATCACGATAGTTTGTGTTCCCTCACGATATGTTTTGTGTTCCCTCACAATACGTTTTGTGTTCCCTCACAATAAGTTTTGTGTTCCCTCACAATAGTTTGTGTTCTCTCACTATAATTTTTGTGTTCACTCACAATAAGTTTTGTGTTCCCTCACGATTCATTTTGTTTTCCCTCACAAGAGTTTGTGTTCCCTCACAATAAGTTTTGTGTTCCCTCACTATAATTTTTGTGTTCACTCACAATAAGTTTTGTGTTCCCTCACAATAAGTTTTGTGTTCCCTCACAAGAGTTTGTGTTCCCTCACAATAAGTTTTGTGTTCCCTCACGATTCATTTTGTTTTCCCTCACAATAAGTTTTGTGTTCCCTCACAATAAGTTTTGTGTTCCCTCACAATAGTTTGTGTTCCCTCACAATAAGTTTTGTGTTCCCTCACAATAGTTTGTGTTCCCTCACAATAAGTTTTGTGTTCCCTCACTATAATTTTTGTGTTCACTCACAATAAGTTTTGTGTTCCCTCACGATTCATTTTGTGTTCCCTCACAATAAGTTTTCTTTTCCCTCACAATAGTTTGTGTTCCCTCACAATAAGTTTTGTTTTCCCTCACAATAAGTTTTGTGTTCCCTCACAATAAGTTTTGTGTTCCCTCACTATAATTTTTGTGTTCACTCACAATAAGTTTTGTGTTCCCTCACGATTCATTTTGTTTTCCCTCACAATAAGTTTTGTTTTCCCTCACATTAGTTTGTGTTCCCTCGCAATACATTTTGTATTCACTCACAATAGTTTGCTTTTTCTCGCAATAGTTTCCGTTCCCTCAGCATAAGTTTTGCATTCCCTCGTAATAAGGTTTGTTCTCTTGGAATAGTTTGCATTTTCTCACGATAATTTTCAGTTTCCCCGTGATCATTTTTACATTTCCTCACAATAGTTTATGTTCCCTCACTATAGTTTGCACTCCCTCACAAGTTTTTTTATTCCTCACAAAATGTTTTGCGTTCTTTAAATACGTTGCGCATCAAAAAATATGTTTTTGATGCATCGCAATATTATGGGTTCCTTCACAACACCTTTAGCCATCTATTACTAAATGAACCATGGTGTTACTGCAGTAAAGATAACTGAACTATGCTGTGTCTAGTACAACCATAATAACCACAAAATTTACCATGGTTTGACTACAGTAATTACAGTTCAAAAATGCTATTAGTAGTGAAACCATAACCAAAAATTCATCATAGGGCTGTAATTCGACCTAACTTCTCCTTTTGTGTTCCTTGGATGAAAGAAAGTCTTGCAGGTTTGGAACATGAGAGTGTGTAAATTATGACAGATTTTAAATTTTTGGGTTATCTTTCAGAATATCATTGAGACATGGTGGTGGTCTCTTTTGCCTAGCAACCACCCAGAACACCCTAGCAACCACATATCATGCTAAAAAAACTATGTAGATCACCTTAGAAACCACATAGCAATGCCCTAGCAACCTTGCAGAACCCCCTTGCATTGTGGCTCTAATTGTTTCTAATTTTTAAGTCCATATACAAAGTGTATATATTTTATAAAAGCAAAAAATTGTTTATTAGTCTTAGAAGTGATATTCAGAATTTTTGGCTTTATATGATATTTGTACTTTACAGTATTGGAGATGTGCACATTTGAGTATTTGAGCTCTGCCGTTGACAGATGTTTTAGTACTAATGTAAACATCGGTGAATTTTGCATGTCTCACAGGATATGAGCATTGGGGATTTTCCTTCGTTTGTGCTGAATCATTCACATTCTGTTTTTCCACTGGAAATTTAGTTGTGGACTTCATAAAAGTTACTTGCTTTAATTGTCTCAAACTGAGCTCGTAGCATGATCAAGAGACTGACGACAGTTAAAAAACATAATATGTCAAGTTCACCCCATAAGCAAGACCTTCAGTTTGATTCCCAGGGAACACACAAACTGATCAAATGTATACCTTGAATGCACTGTAAGTCACTCATTTGTGTCTATTTATATTTCTCCAGACTAATTTGACAAATGTCAAACATCAAAGCGAACTGGGGTTTTAATACCTGAGTGATGAGAGAGAAAGTAACAGGTGATTTCTCTCTCTTTAGAACAGGGTTTGTGCGATGATGTTTACGACTGTTTCATGTCACATGGAACGACACAGATCGTTTGTGACAAGCTCACCTCTGTACAGACACATGCGGCTTGTTTAAACAAAATTAACCCGATTTCCCTTTTTCGGCAGCTGTGGTATTGATTTCATTTCTTTTGTAGGGAACTCTCGGAGCTCTCCCGACCCAAAGCGCTCCGACATTAAACTCTGAATGCAAACGCTGTGTTTACTCAGCTTAACTCTCCAGCACAATCAGGTTTTGCGAGACTGGAGGTAGCTTTGGCTCCGAATCAACCAATTGGAGGGCGGCCAAGTTTTCGCAGGAGTTGCTCTTTTCTTCTGTTTGATATTGACTTTACAGCCATTCAGTGGAACCGACCGGGTCTAGACAGATAAGAGAGGCAGCGAGATGTGACTTAAAGTCCCTCTTTAACCTGTATTCTTCTCATGAAAAGTTCAGTTCCAATGCAATCGGGTCTGTTTAGGTCCTACGGACACGGACTGGGAAGGGTTGTTCATTCACGTATGCTAAAAGGAGAAATGGGAGCATGGCGTGACTCATGCTCTTTATAGCAGGGTAGAGGACTCAGTCTGTCCTCATTTATGGGAAATGAATGAATAAACATTGCAGTCTCATTCTTTTGTCGTGACTCATGCACATAGTTTACAGCATGACAAAAGGAAATAATAGGAAAATGTAGCAGTTGTTTAATTTCACTGGGGATACTTTGGGATCAACACCATGTTATAAATGAACTGCGTGTATGGACAGGTAAAAAAAAAAAGATGTGCTTCCCTTCCTTTTGTGTGTTAGTCACTATTGTGAAAAGTTCAAGCCGAGATCTCTATCACGATTAGCTCATATATGTGAACACGTACTCGTGTGGTTTAATGTTAGGACACAGACCCACGGCACCAGAAAATCAATTCATTAGTGCCTTCCTTGAAACACTTTCAATGAGGAAAAGAGGAAATATATCACGATCAATGCTTGGGTCTCTGAGGATTAAGTGGTAGTTCACCCAAAATTAAAATGCATTTGTTCTAGTTTTGTTACAAGTGCATATTACTTTACACTATTTTGGGTTTCCATGGAACACAAAAAGAAATATTTAGCAAAATGTCAAGGCTGCTTTTGTAAAAACAATAAAAGTGCTGGGTAACCACATCTGCCAAGCTCCAAAAATACATAAAAGCACCATAGTCTCGTATAATTAAAAATTGCATTGTTATTCACTGAAAATCTTGCCCTCCACCGCATATCTCATTTGTGCACGTCTCTTTAAAAATGGTGCATTAAGACACATTGTGTTTCCATCCACATCGCAGCAACATCCGCAATTTGAGAGCTATCGTGGAGGGGACGATTTTCAATGAGAGTCAGAAGTGTTTGGAACCTCATGAGGATGTGTAAATGATGACCGCATTTAAATTTTTGGGTGAATTGTCCCTTTAAGGGTGGAGACAGTAGGGCTGGGTATTGATAGCGATTTCCTGATTTGATTCGATTCACAAGCTCTCGATATATTTCGATTCCAATTTGATTCACTTGTGCATATAATTGATATTTTTACCCAGCCCTAGTGGACAAAATTCAGTAGTAGATGTATTTTGTAATTGCTGTGTATTATTGTTCGTTAGGGCACAGACAGAAACTGGAGGACCCCCCTAAACCGCCGCTGTTCTCCGAGCGTCTGAGCGAGTTAGAGCGTTTACGCCAGAGCAGCATGAGGGTATCTGTCCAAACCCAGAGTCCCCGTCCGACTCTCAACGCCACGCAGAACTCCTTCAACCCACAAGGGCAAACTCAGATCTCAGGTAAACCAGACAGAGTGTTTCATTTCATTTGTTCCACCAAAGGAATAGTTCCACCAAAAAAAAAAAAAAAAAAACTGTCATCATTTACACACCCTCATGCCGTTCCAAACCCATGTGGCTTTCTTTCTTCTGCGGAACACAAAAGGAGAAATTCTGAAGGATGATTCCTGGCTGATCGTTACCATATAATAAAATCCTGTCATTTTGCTTTTCAAGTAAACGTATCCTGATGTTAAGATATTTTAAATAGAAATCATGACAAAAATACTGATTAAAAAAATGCCGCTCTCCTCGGCGCGTTCATGAGTCCGATTTGTGAAAGATTCAGATCTTTGCAGCAAACCATTTGATTCAGTTCACAAAACGGTTCTGAATGATTCATTGATGAACTGGACTGATCCGCTGCAGTGCGCTCTTGACTCACTGACCCAGTGATCTGGTCGTAATGGATTACAGCAGATTATCAGTGAATAACAACTTACATTTCAATCCGTTTCTCACCCAAAACTATCAAATAGACTTTTTTTGTCATTTTTGGAGCTTGACAGGCCTCATTCACTTTCATTATTAAAAAGGAGTGGCCAGGATATTGTTGTGCTTCACGGAACAAAACAAAGTCATACAGGTTTGGAACGGCATGAGGCTAAGTAAATGATAGCAATATTTTAATTTAGCCTGTCTGGCGTGACCTTTAATGGCGGCTTCTGGAATTCCGTCGACTCGCTGTGGTTTGTGTGCTGTGCAAACATCAGTGTTTGGAGAACAGGTAGGTTGATTGAAGCGAGTGTCTAGCCCTGATTTGCTGAAGATAAAAGAGATTGGGTGAGAGGTGGGCTATATGATGCAAGACATAGAAATATCTGCTTACACAGTCACTTGTAAATCAGACAACATCAATCAGATTTAAACAAGAGATACTGATGGACGTGCCAAGTGACTGTCCCAAATCCTTTTTTCTGTGTTTACGGGCATTATGCATTATCTTGTAAGCATGACTATGATTAGGTATCAAAAGAAAGAAAGAAAAATGGAACACTGTTTATTTTATTTGTTTTAAGCATTTCTTTGATTAAATTGGCTGCTTCATCTTAAAGGTACAGTTTTTTTAAGCATTTCTTTGATTAAATTGGCTGCTTCATCTTAAAGGTACAGTTTTTTTTTAAGCATTTATTTGTTTAAATTGGCTGCTTCATCTTAAAGGTACAGTTTTTTTTAAGCATTTCTTTGTTTAAATTGGCTGCTTCATCTTAAAGGTACAGTTTTTTTAAGCATTTCTTTGTTTAAATTGGCTGCTTCATCTTAAAGGTACAGTTTTTTTAAGCATTTCTTTGTTTAAATTGGCTGCTTCATCTTAAAGGTACAGTTTTTTTTAAGCATTTCTTTGTTTAAATTGGCTGCTTCATCTTAAAGGTACAGTTTTTTTAAGCATTTCTTTGTTTAAATTGGCTGCTTCATCTTAAAGGTACAGTTTTTTAAGCATTTCTTTGTTTAAATTGGCTGCTTCATCTTAAAGGTACAGTTTTTTTTAAGCATTTCTTTGTTTAAATTGGCTGCTTCATCTTAAAGGTACAGTTTTTTTAAGCATTTCTTTGATTAAATTGGCTGCTTACTTCATCTTAAAGGTACAGTTTTTTTAAGCATTTCTTTGTTTAAATTGGCTGCTTCATCTTAAAGGTACAGTTTTTTTAAGCATTTCTTTGTTTAAATTGGCTGCTTCATCTTAAAGGTACAGTTTTTTTAAGCATTTCTTTGTTTAAATTGGCTGCTTCATCTTAAAGGTACAGTTTTTTAAGCATTTCTTTGATTAAATTGGCTGCTTCATCTTAAAGGTACAGTTTTTTTAAGCATTTCTTTGATTAAATTGGCTGCTTCATCTTAAAGGTACAGTTTTTTTAAGCATTTCTTTGATTAAATTGGCTGCTTCATCTTAAAGGTACAGTTTTTTTAAGCATTTCTTTGATTAAATTGGCTGCTTACTTCATCTTAAAGGTACAGTTTTTTTAAGCATTTACTTGTTTAAACTGGCTGCTTCATCTTAAAAGTACAGTTTTTAAGCATTTCTTTGTTTAAATTGGCTGCTTACTTCATCTTAAAGGTACAGTTTTTTTGTTTTTGCTGTATGATTTTTTCTTTCTTCTGTATTCATGGTGACCTCCAGTTTGAATATGTGGAATTAAAAATGAGATTTGAGAGCTGCAGTGTGGAGGAAGATTTTCTGTGAAAAAAAAACAACAACAATAACAAACTAATAACATATGGGTTTGCTATGGCATGAGTGTGAGTAAATACTGACAGAATTGACAGTTTTGGATTGACTATTTCTTTAAATCTCTTACATTTGTCCAAATACTTTCATTAGTTCCTGCTGCACTTTTGGCTCATTTATGCAGTATTATTGTGTCTCATGCGCTTTGAACTTTTTGAGTTTGCATAATGTCTCTTGGACTGCCTCCAGTCTCTTCTCCTGTCAGTGCGGACACCATGTTTACTCGAATACTGTTGAAAGCAAACAGGAAGCCGCTCTTGGCTCGTTCAGTATGCCATTACGATTACGCTATTTACTGTACATACCACGACCCTTGATACTTTAAGCAGCTAGCCGTTTTCATACTGCTAAAAACTCTTTCATCCAGAGAATGCATTTTTTACATATGGCTCATCCAGGGCCTTCAGACCTCATTTTCATGACAATTAACACCCCAAAATTCGAATTACTGTCATGTGTTTAAACTTGACTTTTGAATGTCTTATTCTCATTAGATCCTCATTGCTGTAATACAGTGATTTTGCACTACAGTAAGTTTTTTACTACACCACTTTCCAGCACGGCCACTTCTGAATCCACAGAACGGACTTTGTAAAAAAAGATCTTGTGAACTTGCTGTCCACACTGAATGCAGTATATAAAAGGGCGTATATTGTGTAAAATAATGGCAAGAATACGCGGCTTTTTATTGAGTTGTCTTCTCGGGCTGCACTCAAAAATACAATGTGACCAGTGTAAGATTCATGAGCAAATGACTCTTTTGACAAATGACTCACTTGCTGAACTTTGTCATTACATTCAGAAATAAAGCAAGAGCCGTTTTGTACGCTAAAGATTCGTGAAACTTAAATCAGTGTCATTATTTTTGAATAATGTTTTTGATTTCTCCCAATGCGCTCTAAGTCCTCGTGGTGGCGTAGTGACTCAATCCGGGTGGCGGAGGACGAATCTCAGTTGCCTCCACGTCTGAGACCGTCAATCCGCGCATCTTATCACGTGGCTTGTTGAGCGCGTTACAACAAAGATGTAGCGCGTGTGGAGGCTTCACGCTATTCTCCGCGGCATCCACGCACAACTCACCACACGCCCCACCGAGAGCGAGAACCACATTATAGCGACCACGAGGAGGTTACCCCATGTGACTCTACCCTCCCTAGCAACCGGGCCAATTTGTTTGCTTAGGAGACCTGACTGGAGTCACTCAGCACACCCTGGATTCAAACTCGCGACTCCAGGTGTGGTAGTCAGCGTCAATACTCGCTGAGATACCCAGACCCCCAAGTCAGTATCATTATTGACAAGTTGTTCATATGACAACATGTAGATTGAAAAACATTTGCAACAGCAATTAATTATCTTGTAATAAATGATATAATATTTAAAATATTAAAATATATTATTTTTGTATTATTTTATTAAAATAGAATGTATTTATTTGTTCATATATATATATATATATATATATATATATATATATATATATATATAAATAAATAAAAATTATATTTTAATAGAATTATATTTTTCACAAAAAATATAATTATATATATATATATATTTATTTATTTGTATTTTTTTATTATTATTTTTTTAATAAAAATAATATAATTTTATTCAAATATAATAATGTTTTTGTTATTTACCTTAAATATAATTTATATTTATACTATAAAAAAATATTATATTTTAATAAAATTATATTTTTATAAAAATAAAATATATATATATATATATATATATATATATATATATATATATATATATATACCTGTATATATATATTTTTTTTATACATTTTTTTATAAAAAAATATAATTTTATTTAAATGTTATTTACCTTAAATATAATTTATATTTATACTTTATACTGATATATATATATATGTGTGTGTCCTGGACATGTTCTTTGCAGGTTTTGAGGGATTCACTACTTAAAAGCATTTGATGTTTGTAGTGTTCTGCGATACTGGTCATTTTTAGGTCATTTTAGTAAACATTACAAGATCGAGTTCCCTTGAGTCAGGTCGTAAATGCCCTGTCTACTAAAACGGTTACTCAAAGATGAGGGTCCAATCACACCCATAAGTGTTAGGATACTGCAGATGCTGTTGGTGAATGTCAGACATTTGACGTGTCTTATTTATCATCCCCACAGATCCTAGGCAGGCACAATCATCTCCACCCTGGTCGTACGAGCAGCCCTACACCCCATACCTGAGCCAAATGACTTCGCCCTCCATCCACTCCACCACCCCGCTGTCCTCCACCCGCGCCACAGGCCTGCCCTCCATCAGCGATGTGCCGAGACGTCTCTCAGGTAAACATATGCAACTCTAGCTAAATGAAACATCACACATAGCTCAGATCTTTCTATAAGATAGCAAAGTGATGAAACATGTCCTCAAATATTTCTCATCAAATTCTTCCTCAACCAAAATATGTTTTATAGCTCTATATTCTTACTGTATGTCAGCAATGGTCTTATTTGTGTCTATTTTTTAAGTTGATATAAGGGTCAATGACGTGATGCTCATGTCTGCATCTATATTAAGATATTTAATGCAATTCACACAAACTGTGATAAACATGGTTCAGTTTCTAAATTCAGTCATTTTTATAGTTTTTTCTGGGGCTTAAAGTAAAAAATAAAATCTAATAAATATTATTATTTATGTTCATTATATAAAAATGATACAATACATATAATACAAATTATTATTATATAAAAAAAAAATCAAAGATTTTCAAATATTATTAATGTGTACTTATTTATAATAATATATATTTTTTATTATAATTTCTTTTTTTTCACGTTTATTCAAGATGCAAGAAAAGTATTTTAATACATTTTAGTTGATATTTTTTAAGTAATAAATTTTTTTTTAAAAATCTTTTTTTTGGTAGATTATGCTATAAATGTTTTTCAACAGTGTAAACTGGAAACATGATTTAAAATAGATTTTTAAAAGATTTCTCACATTTAAAACCTTTTTTTGTCAACAAGTCAACATTAAAAATAAAAATTGAAAATATTTATTTAAAAAAAAGCATTTTTTTTAAAGATTTATGCATTTTGATTTCTTAAAACTTAATTGAATCGAATATTCTTTAAAAAATTTTTTTTTAAAATATTTTAAGTTTTATTTATTTAATTTTGTTGCACGTTACACAATTCAGTTTAATGGAATTTTGCACAATTAATCCGTGCACACACGCCTGTCTTCGTAATCTTATATCAAAACTTCCTTTTCGGCTGACATCATCAATACCTTTCATTTTTCAGCCCCTCCCCTCCAACAAACTATCATATAAAAATCACTTTTCACGTTCCAAACAATTCCCAATGGATAAGATGAAATCCCACTGTAACACAGTTAAGGATGGGCAAGGAGGAGGCGAGAACCGGCTTGTCAACATAAATCATAATTTATTGCAAACTAAAACCAAAAGCACAAACATAAACAAACACACGACGGACATGCCCGTAATTGTCTCTCTCTCTAACCATCGTCACCGGCCGCCTTTATCCCTCGCGCGCCTCATCAGGCCGGGGTGCCATGACGTACATCCCCCCCATCCCTGGGGCGGGGCGTATCTTGCGTCCCGTGTGGTCATCCCCGCCTTCCTCGACCTGGGAGGAGACAGGAGGGGAAAAAACAACAACAACAAAAACAAAATAGGTGAGGGAAAAGTCCAACACGGTGCAACAGATAGAGAGAGAGAAAAAGCTCACTCACCGGTTCTCTGATGTACCGTCGCGTGGTCCTCGAACACTCCTCCACACTCTCCGGCGGACGACAGCCGCTCCTCTCCGGGCGAACCGGAGTCAAATCTCCGACCCCCAGCGGACAGAACGCCCCTCCGCTTTTCTGGCGGCACCTGGGGACATTCCTCCGCCCCTGGCAGCGGACCTACCACTCCAGCCGATCGGGGAGTTACTTCCCTCCTCCCCTCGTGGACGGCGGTCTTCACTCGACCCCTCTGCGTTTCTGGGGGACGGCAGGGCACTCCTCCGCCCCTGGCAGCCGCTCCATCGCTCCAGGAGGTCGGGGAATCCAGTCCCCACTCGCCCCGTGGACGGCGGCCGTTCACCGCATCCGGGCGGTCGGCTACTCCGTCACCCGGCAGATGGCAGCGGCGCTCCCCAGGGTGGACGGCAGTGTCGAGGACTCTGTAACGGGCATCCCTCCTCCTTCTCGGGCTTCGGCACCAATGTAACACAGTTAAGATGGGCAAGGAGGAGGCGAGAACCGGCTTGTCAACATAAATCATAATTTAATGCAAACTAAAACCAAAACAAACACACACACACACACACACACACACACACACGACGGACATGCCTGTAATTCTTTCTCTCTCGAACCATCGTCACCGACCGCCTTTATCCCTCGCGCGCCTCATCAGGCCGATTGGGGACCGGGCGCGCGATATTCCGACCCGGCCCCGCCCCCCTCCGCTCCACACCCACCTAAAAACAATTTCTCATTGCACTTCCTGTTTCACCAGCATGTCACGTTACGGGAGTAAAACAGGTTGTGAACACTGTTTCATGTCTTTAAATGGGACATAACTGAGAACTCCTGAGTTTCTCCTGAATCTCCTGAGCAATCAAATGGTCCTCTGGGCATAATCGTTTCCTTAGCCAACATCTCATTTCAGGAATGTGTGAAATCGAAAATCTAAATGTGTCTGTTTTACTTTCTAAGCTGTTCGATTTAGCAGTGAACATTTTGTCCAAAGTACTTGTTCGCCTCTCTCCACTAAAGACAAATCAAAGCATATTTCCACCGGTAACTTTCTGCTTTGTAAGCGTTTGTTATGCTGCCCGTGGGCGAATGTCTTTCCAAGCGGTAGCACCTTTAAAAATAGAGAGCATTTGAACCCCCATCCTTTCCAATGGAGTCTTTGAACTTAACTCCCTTTTGAAACACGTTGAAAAGGAACAATAAAACAGACTAGAGAGTCTGACTCACGGATTTCAAAAGGTAAACACTCTCGAGTCCTAAAACTTTGGGAAAGATCGCTGTGACCGTGCTTTGATTAATTAAATAGGCACCAGATTCTGGTCCGCCCGTCCTTTGGGGTTCATACTGAAACAAACACATAGTGTGGACGTTTTTCTTTAATACACCTGTTTGACTCTTTGCCAGGTTGGTTTTTGAACTCTTTTTTTTTTGTCTTTGGCTCCCCACCCTAACTGCTTTCTTTGAGCCTGAAGCAAACGTGAATGTTTAAATGACTTCTTGGTGTGGCTGCCTTTTGTACCACGGCCAGCTGCCTGGTTGGGTTGGATTAGTTTAGATTTCACCCGCCTTTCATCTTGGAGATGTCTGCCTTTGTTCTTACCTCAAAGAGACACTCGCAGCCCTTGGTCCTAATGCCCTGTATTCTTCCTCTGAATGACTCTACGAAGAGAAGACTCATCCCGAATGCAGCTGTTCGGCTGCACCGCAGGGCAATTCTTCTCTCCCCAGGGGTCCCATTACGCCTTGCAGCCAGAGTGACTGATAAGGACGCAGATGAAGACATATGTAAAGTTACACGCAAGAGTGATGAATTATCAGAGCGGGATCACTTTGCATAGAGTAGCTTAAAATGGTATATGGTCTGCACTTATATAGCGCTTTTTCTTTTAACCTTAGAGGTTACCAAAGCGCTTTACACTGTGTCCCAATCACACATTCACACACACATTCACACTCATACACCAATGATGGCAGAGCTGCTATGTAAGGTGCTAGCCTGCCATTGGGAGCAATTTGGGGTTCAGTGTCTTGCCCAAGGACACTTCGGCATGTGGAGTCATGTGGGCCGGGAATCGAACCGACAACCCAGCGATTGGCAGCCGACCCGCTCTACCACCCGAGCCACAGCCGCCCCTTAAAGACCTGTTTGTAACAGTCGGTTTGACGACAGCGCTTTTCAAGCATTGGCATGTGATTGTGGACACTGCCTCTTGTGCCACCAGGGTACAGGGATGGTATCAGATGGTAGTAAATGGCAAATGTCCCAAAAACATGGTATCACCACACTTCTTTGACGTATACCGTGGTACTAAATGATTTTAATAGTCATTTACAATGGTGTTTTTGTGTAATTCAAAGGTACTTCAAAGAATACCATGGTAACACAATGACTCATATCTACAAAACATGGCAGAGACCTTATTCATGCTA
Source organism: Xyrauchen texanus (assembly GCF_025860055.1). Lineage (NCBI taxonomy): Eukaryota > Metazoa > Chordata > Actinopteri > Cypriniformes > Catostomidae > Xyrauchen > Xyrauchen texanus. The sequence continues at coordinate 2,877,778 of NC_068297.1, forward strand.
GCGCCATCTTTGATTTTTTCAATGGGAATGAAAACAAGGCTGTAAAGGACAGATTTAAAGTCTCTTCAATGGGCTGTGTTGCAGTTTAAAGTGTTTTTGGATCGTTCTGCGGACAAAACATTGATGAAAACATTACATGGTCTGCATTTATATAGCGCCTTTTTAACCTTAGCGGTATTCAAAGCGCTTTACGCTGTGACTCATTCACACATTCATACGCCAATGATGGCAGAGCTGACATGCAAGGCACTAGCCTGCCATTGGGAGCAACTTGGGGTTCAATGTCTTGCCCAAGGACACTTCGGCATGTGGAGTCGTGTGGGCCAGGAATCGAACCACCAACCCTGAGATTAGTGTCCGACCCGCTCAACCACCTGAGCCACAGCCGCCCCTAGTATACAAAGGGTGAGCAACCTGGAGTTAAGTGTCTTACTCAAGGACACAATGGTGGTGGCTGTGGGGATCGAACCAGCAACCTTCTGATTAACAGTTGTGTGCATTAGACCACTATGCCACCACCACTCCATAGATGGATGATTAGCAGCACAGTTCGAAAGCCGCACTGTCAGACCTTCACCATTTGCATCTTTTAGCATGTTTGTACAGCACCGCTGCTCCTCTGACTAAAATGTCCAGCAATACCATGGTGCATATTAAACATGGTGTTACCACAGTACTTTAATATATACCATGGCACTGAATGATTACCATATTCACATATCAAGGTATTTACATGCTATAAACAATAGTCTAGTACTGCTATGGCATATATCCAAAATCAAACATGATAATAATGTGGCACTTTGATATATAGGTCTACCATGGTATTAAATTATTTTAATAGTCATAAACAATGGTGCTCCAAAGAATCGCATGGTATTACCATGGCACATATACAAAAAACATGGTGTTACCATGGTAATTTGGTACATACCATTGTACTACTGAATGATTACCATATTCTTGCACCATGATATTTACATGCTATTTTTGTTAGTGGCTAATGTGACTTTTCAAAGTAAGTTGTCATTTAGCAGACATTGGCAACCGTAGCAACATCCCCGGTGCAACATAAGGTTAAAGGTCAGAAGGTCACACTGGATTTAGGTCTCAAACCAGCAACCTTTTGGTTTCCAGCCTTACATTTGAACTGTTAGACCACATTATCTCCATTATACAAAGCGAATGAAGTTTAATCAGAAAAGTTTGGCAAGAGCTGGTAATATAATGGTCCGTTTTCATGAACATCTACTGCAGGAAGGGCCTTTTAAATAGTCAATTGCTTCTATCATTGTTTAGGAAATGTGACTTGGGTCTCTTCTCTGCTGCACTGTCCCCTTAAAGTGTCTTTTTTGTTTGGTCCATAATGTCAAGAGTTGATAGTGTTGAGAGACAGTCTGCTCATAATGGTCCACACATGTTCCCTAAAGTTTTCCGAGCTGTCGATCGTAAGGCTGCACTCACAAGCAGACACACTGACGGGAAAGACGCCACTGGATTTATCGCCATCCAAAACGACTGTACCTCAGCAACAGAGTGAGGGGAGAAGGAAAGAACATTTAGATTTGAAATGGACAGATTTGTTTGTTTAATAGTTTGTTTGAGAGGTGAGTAGACAAAGAAAAAAAACTTTATTTGAAAGGAAAGAAACATTTTGGATTTTAAGAATTTATTTATTATTTTGTTCTGTTTGATGGCCTATTTGGGAGTAGAGAGAGGGAGGAAAGGGGATGTTTGTTTGTTTGTTTATTTGTTTGAGAAGAGGATAAGAAAAAAGAAAATAAGGTTGTTTGTTTGTAGGAAAGGAACATTTGGGATTTAAAAAGTTTGGATTTGCTTGTTTGTTTGTTTGTTTGTTTGATTGATGGTTTGTTTGAGAGGAGATGGGAAGGAAGGAAGGAAGAAAGAAATTAAAGAAAGGTTTTGTTTATTTGTTTGTTTGTTTATTTGTTTGTTTGAAGGAAAAGAACATTTGGGATTTAAAAAGTTTGGATTTGCTTGTTTGTTTGTTTGTTTGAGAGGAGGAAAAGTAGATGTCTGATTGTAAAGGAAAATGGAAATAAAAATTCTGGTTTTGTTTGTTTGTTTGTTTGTTTGTTTGTTTGTTTGTTTGAAGGAAAGGAACATTTGGGATTTAAAAAGTTTGGATTTGCTTGTTTGTTTGATTGAGGGTTTGACTGAGAGGAGATGGGAGGGAAGGAAGGAAGAAAGAAATTAAAGAAAGGTTTTGTTTATTTGTTTGTTTGTTTATTTGTTTTTTTTAAGGAAAAGAACATTTGGGATTTAAAAAGTTTGGATTTCCTTGTTTGTTTGTTTGTTTGTTTGTTTGTTTGAGAGGAGGAAAAGTAGATGTTTGATAGTAAAGGAAAATGGAAATA
>NC_068297.1:2885155-3010155 GCF_025860055.1 Xyrauchen texanus
ATTGCATTGTGGGAAAAATAAGACACTGAACAGCTTAAAAAAAATGGCCGACAGTGGACGCTCAATACATTTTTTATTCGCTGAGAATATTTGCATTATTAGAGGACTACAATGCTTCAAAATATATTTTAATGAACACATTTAGTGATTTAACCCAAATAATTAAAAACACAACATTTTGTTACCATTTGTGAAGTCAAAGTCTTCAACCAAGTCTCAACTCAAGCCCCTTTCAGCCCCCACTGGCTCAGCTGACAAAACAAAACAAACAAAAGTTAGCCTGAGGTGTGCTGTCTTACATTTTGGTCTTTAAATGAAGACCAACATTTTAGACGACTAACTAGTAAGACTAGTCTAAAACAGTTTTATGCAACCGGCCCCAGGTGATGTCATTTAATTGTCTCACTTAGGGTGACCTCATTAAACTTTAACACAACTAGTTAAACTATAAACATCTTAATTTTATCAAACAAAGTTCAAAACGGTGACAAACAGCAGCGTTTAGTGCTACAAAACAGAACCCTTGAAATGCTTCAAATGCTAAAATAACTAAAAATCTCACAGAAATAAATTTGACTTCCAAAACACTACATACGCGCAAGAAAATGCATTTTGTCGCGCTACACCGTTGCTTGTTGGACAACATTGCTTGTTTCTGGAAAAGCTTCTGTTTTGGAAACGTTGCGCTACTACTAAAAAACAAAGTTCCTGTAGTGTTGCTAATTTCAGTAGCATCGAACTTAAACATACACAACTAATAAAACTAAAAACCAGCAGCATTTAGCGCAACTAAATATGTCGCTACAAAAGAAGACGCAAAATGCCACTTAGCGGAGTCAAAATAACAGATTAATTGTTGATTGATCGATTTATTCTCACGATTCATGTAAACGAACAATTTCACTGAAATAAATGTCACTTTTGAAACACTACATATGCATAAGAAAATACATTGCATCACGCAACAACGCTATTTGTTAAACAAAGTGTACGTTTCGAAAAACTAAACGTTTTTGAAAACAGCCGAGCTAATGTCACGCTACTAAAGTGTCGTTACTTTCAGCTAGCATTAAACAGATAGAACTAATACAACTAAAAACACACTTATTTAATAAAAAGTTAAAAACAGTGACAAACCTCAGCATAAAAACTACATTTGCAACTAAACAGAAGACAAGAAATACTCCAAATGTACTGAAGAGTTGCAAAATCTGGATTATGATTGGATGAAATGCCTTAAAGGGACAGTTCACCTAAAAATGAAAACTCTCATGATTTATTTGCCCTCATGCTATCCAAGGTGTGTATGACTTTCTTTCTTCTGCAGAACCCAAATGAAGATTTTTAGAAGAATATCTCAGCTCTGTTGGTCCTTACAATGCAAAGTGAATGGGTGCCAAAATATTGATGCTCCAAAAATCACATAAAGGCAGCATAAAAGTTATTCATAAGACTCCAGTGGTCAAATCCATTACTCCAGAAGTGACATGATAGGTGTGGGTGAGAAACAGATCATATTTAAGTCATTTGTTTTGCTAGAAATTCTTCTCCCTGCCCAGTAGAGGGCGATATGAAGAATGTGAATCACCAAAAATCACAAGAAGAAGAAAGTGAAAGTTAAAGTGGAGATTGACTGAGCAGAGAGGAGTATGTATTACAAAAAATGAATTAAATATTGATCTGTTTCTCATCCACACCTATCATATAGCTTCGGAAGACATGGATTAAAACACTGGAGTCTTATGGATTACTTTTATGCTGCATTTATGTGATTTTTGGAGCTTAAAAAATTTGGCACCCATTCACATGCATTGTATGGATTAAAAAAACCTGAGAAATCCTTGTAAAAATCTTCATTTGAGTTCTGCTGAAGAAAGAAAGTCACATCTGGGATGGCATGAGTGTGAGTAAATTATGAGAATTTTCATTTTTGGGTGAACTGTCCCTTTAAGTGAATGGATGACGTAATGCTTTCTGACAGAAACACTGCTTATGTTTCCAGTTTCCAACACTACAAGAGAGTAAATACTTTTTAAGCCACTATTGTGATATTAAAAAATTACTTTTAGCTGGTTTATTAGTAAAAAAAAAAAATGGTGACTGATAAACTGCTCCTTCTTTTCTCTCCATTAGGTACGTCGGATCTAAGCCCATTTTCAACCGACCCACGTCAGTTCGAGAGGCCGTTTGCGGGCATCCCCTCCCTCACGGACAGCCGTTTCTCAAGTCCCAGAATGCACTATCCTGCAACGTTCACGTACACCCCCACACCGGTCACCTCCGGCATGTCTTTGGGCATGTCTGCGACCACCCACTACCACACCTATCTGCCTCCACCCTACCCTGGCTCCACCCAAAACCAAAGCGGGCCCTTCCAGACCAGCAGCACGCCCTATCTCTACTATGGAGCTTCATCTGGATCGTACCAATTCTCAATGGTTCCGGGGGGAGACAGATCCCCCTCCAGGATGCTGCCACCTTGCACTAGTGCTTCTACGGGCAGCACCCTAATCAACCCCAACCTGCCCAATCAGGCAGACGGAGGCGAGGCGGATGGGAGCCACAGCAGCTCGCCCACCGTGCTCAACTCCAACGGCCGGATAGACGAATCCGTTTGGCGGCCATATTGAGAAGGTCCAGTTGAATGTGACCTCAACACAGCACTGTTAGCCTTAAGAACGTAGTGCGAGAGATATTTGCATTTGTAAGCATCAAGGGAATTCGTTTCGGAAGCACAAACTCTTGTGAGGAATAATGGTACACCCGTTGGTACAAAGGTACTTAATGTTGAATGGTTGCAGTGTAGTTTGATGATTACACTGATGTTTTTGAGATGGTTGATTTACAACACAAGTCTAATTGACATTCCAAGCAGCAGTCAGTGATATAGCACATGGCAATCACTGAATTTAAAGGAGAAGTTCACTCCAAATGCAAGTTCTGTCATCAGTGACCCATGTTGTTTTATACCCGTATGACTGTCTTCTTTCTGTTGAGCACAAAAGGAGAAGTTTAGCAGAATGTCCACGCTTCGCTTTCAACAAAAGCATGCAAAAAGGACCAAAAAAGCAGCTATTCTTGAAGCGATCCAAAGCCATGCGATAACTTTGTTGACATTTTTCACCTTGCTGTTAAATCTCAATTGTACGCACAATGCAAACTTGGCATGAGAAGATGCGTCATTCCAGCTTTAATGTCATTGAGCGCATTTACATGCACAAAGGGCTGGAATGGGAAGAGAAATCGGCCTGGGACTTTACATGTGTTTGCTGGCCTTTCTGCATATTGTGCCGCCGTTTTATGGTCTGTTATGCATAACACGCTGGCTCATTTTTGCTTATTCGATCACCGGCCCGCTCGGATCTCCCGATGGCCAGTCCGCCCCTGATCAGCCCCAAAGTGCGTTGGCCCACCGTGAAAATGCCCGCTATGCCAGATGACCAGTCCAGCCCTGCATGCACATCAATTCACTGATATCTGACAAAAGTGTTTTTATAAATAACCTGTTGATACGCAATTCCCCCCATGTCACTCTGCTTATAATAACATAATATAATAATATATAATGTAATGAATGTTAACACTTGATACATCTTTTCAAAGCTCTACGGGTTCAACATTGATATCCAATCTCTGTTTCACGACAGCAATCCTCCAGAAACAGTAATTGAGTTATTTGTGCAGGAGTACAAATGAAAACATGTGATATCAAAACAGGACTTTTATTATGAAAACATGCGATATCAAAACAGGACTTTTATTATGAAAACACGATCACCAGATGAATCCAGTTCAACACACTTGAGTCAATCGTCCATGACAAGCGTTCATTGAAAAACATCCAATCGCACTTTTTGTCCATAAGAGTAATAAATGTGAGAAATATTGATATATTCTCCATTGTTTACATGAGATCTCGCCTTTGTCATCGTTCTTCATCAAACCGCAATCTGAGCAGCATTCATGTTGTAAAACTGTTTATGATCTGATATATTAGAGTCCCATAAACAAAACCAGCCCATCTCCAAAGTCTATTTTTAAAAATGTGGCGTAGTTTTATTCATAATAGTCGAGCAGTGCCGTCAGATTTAGTGTCGTCTTGAGAGGCGGAGCTTAATTTTACTCTGAACACTTCCAGAGATTTTACAGACATTAAAGCTGCAGGAACCTCATTTATTATTAAATCATCTTCAGATTTGAAACGTAACTTCTTTAGACTCGTGACTTTGAGGACATTGTATTTCTGGAGTGTCTTGGCACTTTTATTATTGTTTTTTAGATTATAAAACATGTTCAGCACAAAATATTTCCATTACTATAAACTTCAGCTTATCTAACTTTAAAAAATAACAACATATATTAATTCTGAAACTTGTGAAATAAAGCCCAATGTGTCTTCTTTCAAAAGATACTACAACTGTGTCCAAACACCAAAGTGTCCCGTAAATACAACCATTTAAGTTCAGGTCATTTTCAAGGTTTGTGCTCAAAAAGGGGGCGTATCAACAGGTGTAAAATCGTGCTCATTGATGTTCTTGGACTCGCAAAGTAAAAATTGTGCTCCTGTAATAAAAATACGTCATCTACTGGATCGTGGACATTGTTCAAAAGCATCCTTTTGTGTTCTAGACAAGAAAGAAAATCGTCATAAATGGTCATTTTTGATAGAACTGTTCCTTTACAAGCCTAGAATTGAACTTTTATTGCAATAGAAATGCGTCCACACTATTTTGACACTAACTTTGTATGATTGAGCATTTCTTAACACTGAAAGTGAGTTTTTATTTATGCGTGCAAAAAGTCCGCTATTTGAAACAGTATTTGCTATATTAATTCCCTCTTATCCTTTTAATTTATGTGTAAATCATAGCCGACGGTACTGATTTAAGAAGCGATATAAGCCATATAAACTTTAAATTATGCGTTTAAAGGGACATTTGAATACTATTTTTGGGTCATCTATTAATAACTTAATACTCTTTTTGTAATTTAAATGTTTTGTTATTGTCAATATTATTATGGCTGTTGCCAAGCAACCAAAAAAACACAAAAAAATCCAATGCTACATGAGCAATGAAGGATGTTTCCGTATAAGACATATTCACAATCAAATGTGGAATAATGCCTTCATTTTACTGAAATGATGAAAGAAAAGTCGACATTTTATATAAAGAACATGGAGTAAATGAGAATATGTAACATCCTTAATAAAGATTTGTCTATAGAGGTGACGCGCTGCACTCTCCGCTTGGTAACCAATGTTTATCAAGTTAATTTATTTTAATTTAAGGCTTTTGTTGACTTCAAGAATGGCCAAACTCTTGCAACAACGCCCTCATTCTTTACATCTACAGACATGACAGAAGCTCACAGAATATTTGCATTCTAATTTCAGTCCCTTGTGCAGATACAGTATATAATCTATACTATTACAAGCCCAACATTTTATAACTGGATGCTTAACTGCACTTTATGTTAGAAAACACTATGCAAACTGTGCAACAATCCACCTTTTCATCTCAGAAATGTCTTTTCGCCATGTGCTGTTGTTTATTGAGATACATTATTTTGTTTAAGTACTTTCATATTAGGGTTACAATACCGCCGGTTTTGTTTGTTTGTTCTGATTCACAGTTGAATGGATTATACAACATTTGACATGAAATGCAACACTAAACAGACAATCAAATAACGTACCCGAAATGAAACAACGGATGTTTCCTGGAAAAGTTCTAGTTCTAGAATGTATTTATTGGTCTTAAAGCATAATGAGTTGGGATGATGAAATATTACTTACAAGAGCACTTCTGCAAATATCTTGTACAATTATATTTGTAATGATGCCGTTTTCTTTTACCCTTTGTAGTTGGCGTCTGAAGTTGGCGTCTGAAGATAAATGTATGTTTCTGGATTTAACAACAAGTGGTACTTGATAGAACGTTTGTCCAAATGTAATTTTGGCTGCTGGCAGCGCCCTGAAAAACAAAATGTCGTTCGTTTTTATTTTTATTTCTATATGTGTGTAAAACAAAGCACTTCTTCTTGTTTTTCCAAAGGGAAGGAAAATGAATGAAGCCTAAAGGCCATGTTTAAAGGGAAAAGAGTGAACATCTCAAAGGGGGATATTTCAACCCAAAATCAAAAGAAGAATTATTATTGTAATATTTCAATGAAGATTTTTTTGGGTGACATTCGCATGCGCACACACACACACGCACAAATTCGCATTACTGCATTTTTAAAAAGAATTATAAATAATATATATATATATATATATATGAATATAATATTTATGTATTATATAATTTTTTTCGCACTATAGTAATGATTAATTGGGATAAAATCAATGCATACAATTATTAAGACCCTAATTTGTGTGAGAATAAAATACAAATTTAATTGGAATATATATATATATATATATAAAGCCATCAAAATATATATCTATATTTTTTTTAAGGCAATTTTACATTTTTTGTGTGTGTGTGTGTATATATTGCAGTTTTGTAAGGCAATATATACACACACACACACACACACACACATACACATATATATATATATATATATATATATATATATATATATATATATATATATATATACATATATAGCCCATATTTAGGATCTTAATTTTATGCATTGATTTTCATCCCAATTAATCATTACTGTAGTGCTGAAAAAATTATATTATACATAAATATTTTATATATATATATATATATATATATATATATATATATATATATATATATATATATATATATATAAAATAAATAATAATAATATATATATATATATTTAAAAAGGCTATATATATATATATATATAAAATATTTATGTATAATATAATTTTTATCAGCACTACAGTAATGATTAATTGGGATGAAAATCAATGCATAAAATTAAGATCCTAAATATGGGCTAATTTGTGTGAGAATAAAATACAATTTAATTGGAAATATTTAATAATTTATTCATAAAACATTTAATAATTGCCTATATATATATATATATATATATATATATATAAATATTAAAATGATTAACACACACACAAACATATATATATATATATATATACATATTTTTTTTTTTTTTTTTTATTCTCACTCGTCTTTTGATTTTGGGGAGAAATATGACCCAAACATGTTTTTGCCAGGTTTTGTGATATTCACCTTAAAAAAAAATAACACTCTGAACTGCATATTTGGGGGTCAAAGGTCAAAGCAATGTCCACATAACATTAATTCCTTTGCGCCGTGTTGCAGATTTCTACAGCTAATTTTTTCTTTTTTTTTTCTGTCATCATGGTCATTTTATTTTCTGTACAGTATTAAACTCTGAACACAATTTATTTTCATTCTTTAACAAAAACAGACCGCCCTGAACGGCCCCACTATTTATGTTGGCCTTTTCCTTTACCGTGGTGTCTTTTGGTTGTAAGGAGAGCAATTATGTTTACAAAATGTTTACAAAAACTGCAAGCAGGCAACTGCAAATGTAAAGAACCTCTGCACTGTTAACGTTTGATAAACTCCATGTTTCACTGCTTCAATATGCCAAAACTCTCTGAACAATGCTCTGTCTTAATACATGCACGGCTGTGTCGAAAGGCCAAAATGTTTGTACGCTTTTGGGCTACGGATTACATTTCACTGTTTTTCATTCACTCTTTTTCTTCGGGGTCAACTAGCAGAGATACTTTCTGTAAAACATTTATCCTTTTAAATCTTTTCTATATATTGAAACAAACTTTGACATGGATTTTAAATATGTTTCTTCATGATGACGACAAACAAAGGCTTTAGAGCAGTGGATTGCAACCCTAATCCTGAAGGCCCCCCCAACAATCCATCTCCCTTATCTGACACACCCAGTTCAGGTCTCGGAGTCTCTATAAACGGGCTGATGAGTTGAAGCAGGTGTGTTTGATTAGGGAGATATCCAAAATGTGTACTATTGGGGGGCCTCCAGGAACAGGGTTGGGTACTGCTGCATTAGAGAGTTAGGGCCTTTTCCTAAGAATATCCATTTTCAATTTTACTTTATAATGATAAATAAACCCTTCTTTTGTGCTCCATTAGTGCTGTTTCTGTACTTTAAGTAGTGTTTTGTATTGAAGCCCTGAATTGAAGGCGTCTAGACACAATACTATTGAGATATGCATTATTTTGATTCACAATTAAATGCTTTGTTTGTAAACAATGAGAAAACTCATTACTTTATTTGTAGGACAATACAGTTTATTGCGTGTCGAGCATTTCTCCCTTGCACATACTGTACAGATATTTAAGTTCTGACACTCTTGCTTCACTGTCTCATATCCACCAGTGTGTGAAACTTTAACCTGTTTCTATGGAACTGACAATCCAACAGCAATTTTGAGATTTTCCATGCATTTCTGATGATTGTTTCATTTGTCTTTGAGAATAAAAACAGCTTTTTGTTATATTTGATACTTTTTGTCGCTTTATTTCATTCGTAATTATTGCACAAGCAATTATATGGTATTTACTCAATAATAAAACCTTGCACCAGTAATCTACGTTATTAAAAACAACTTCAGAGCAGGTGCTTCCTTGTGCTGGTAGCACCGCGGGAAGCAAGAAAAACTATTTTCACTGCTCGTTTAGTGAGCTCCAGTAAGACAAACAGCCTCAGGTGCTGCTGCTCTGACAGTTCACTGTATTGTACACGGCAGCCCTGGAAAACCCTTGCGAATACAAACTAAAAACAAGAGCTAATCATCAAGGAAGTGCTTCATTATATCACTGACTCTGAGCCATGGTTACAACAAAACACGTCTGTACACTGCTCCATTTAGAAATGCCATTTAGCAGATTTGTAGAGTGGCACTGAACTAAATTGAACTGAAAACATGAAATCTCTGTTACACTTAGAATTACCATTGTGCAATAAATAACACTGAACTGAACCCAAACAAAGAGAACTGAAATAATCTAAATTGAATGAACTGAACTGAAAATATTGTTCAGTTATTGTTCAGTTAAAAGAGAACTGAGCCTGACTGAATGGAATTGAACTGAAATGAACTTCAACAAACCAAATCAAACTGAACTAGACTGAGCTAAAGTAAATATTGTTTCACTGAACTGAGTTTAACTGATCAGACTATTTCTTCAGTTATTGTTTGGTTAAAATGAATTCAACCAAACTGAAAATGAATAAACTGAACCTGACTAAACTGAGCCTGACTGAACTGAGTCTGACTAAACTGAGCCTGACAGAACTGAGACTGACTGAACTGAACCTGGCTGAACTGAGCCTGACTGAACTGAACCTGGCTGAACTGAGCCTGACTGAACTGAGCCTGACTAAACTGTGCCAGACTGAACTGTGCCAAACTGAACTAATCCTGACTGAACTAATCTTGACTAAACTGAGCCTGACTAAACTGAGCCTGGCTGAACTGAGTCTGACTAAACTGAGACTGAATGAACTGAGCCACACTGAACTGAGCCACACTGAACTGAGTCTGACTAAACTGAATATGACTAAACTGATTCTGACTAAACTGAGCCTAGCTGAACTGAACCTGACTGAACTGAGCCTGACTAAACTGAGCCTGGCTGAACTGAGCCTGACTAAACTGAGCCTGAATGAAATGAGTCTGACTGAACTGAGCCTGAATAAACAGAGCCTGACTAAATTGAGCCTGAGTGAACTGAGCCTGACTGAACTGAGCCTGACTAAACTGAGTCTGACTGAACTGAGCCTGACTAAACTGAGCCTGAATGAACTGAGTCTGACTAAACAGGGCCTGACTAAACTGAGTCTGACTAAACTGAGCCTGGCTGAACTGAGCCTGGCTGAACTGAGTCTGACTAAACTGAGCCTGACTGAACTGAACCTGACTAAACTTAGTCTGACTAAACTGAACCAGGCTGAACTGAGCCTTACTAAACTGAGCCTGAATTAACTGAGCCTAAATGAACTGAGCCTGACTGAACTGAGCCTGACTAAACTGAACCTGACTAACCTGAGCCTGACTGAACTGAGCCTGTCTAAACTGAGTCTGACTAAACTGAGCGTGTCTAAACTGAGCCTGACTAAACTGAATCTGACTGAACCAGACTGAACTGAGCCTGACTAAACTGAATCTGACTAAACTGAGCCTGAATGAAATTAGTCTGACTGAACTGAGCCTGATTAAACAGAGCCTGACTAAATTGAGCCTGAGTAAACTGAGCCTGACTAAACTGAGCCTGACTGAACTGAGTTTGACTGAACTGAGCCTGAATAAACTGAACCTGGCTGAACTGAGCCTTACTAAACTGAGCCTGAATTAACTGAGCCTGACTAAACTGAGTCTGACTAAACTGTGCCAGACTGAAATAAGCTTGACTGAACTAATCCTGACTGAACTAATCCTGACTAAACTGAGCCTGATTAAACTGAGCCTGATTAAACTGAGCCTGACTAAACTGAGCCTGGCTGAACTGAGTCTGACTAAACTGAGCCTGACTGAACTGAACCTGACTAAACTGAGCCTGACTAAACTGAGTCTGACTAAACTGAGCCTGGCTGAACTAATCCTGACTAAACTGAGCCTGGCTGAACTAATCCTGACTAAACTGAGCCTGACTAAACTGAGTCTGACTAAACTGAGCCTGACTAAACTGAGTCTGACTAAACTGAGCCTGGCTAAATTGAGCCTGACTGAACTGAACCTGACTAAACTTAGTCTGACTAAACTGAACCAGGCTGAACTGAGCCTTACTCACTGAACCTGAGAATTTAATTTAAACTAACCAAATCAAGTTAACTGCACAGAGTTAAACAGAATTGAATCCAATTTAACTGAATTTACCTGAACAGACTACTTTGTCTAGTTATTGTTTGGTAAATTTATCAAAATTTATCCTAACTGAGCCTGACTGAAGTGAATTGTACAGAAATGAAGCAAATCTAACAGAACACAACTTAACTAAACTGAGTTCAACTGAATTAAACTGAGTTCAACTGAATTGAACTGAAATGACTTGTTCAGTTCAAATGAATTGAAACAAACTGAGCCTGACTGAACTTAATTGAACTGAACTGAAACTAACCAAACAGAAATTAACAGAACATAACTAAACTGAGTTAAGCTGAATTGAACAGACTAAATTGTTTAGTTAAAATAAATGTCACCGAACTAAGCCTGACTGCTTTGAATTTTACTGAACCAAATTAAACTTAATTGAAGCTGTACTGCTGGTGTTGTCGGACTCCTTTGGATTCTATTACTTTGCACTTTTTAATCTTTTCCAAAGAATGATGATATAACTGGTCTGCATTTTACATTATACTTCCCCGTCATACACACTGGATATGAATAAGGCTTTCAGAACAGCTCTGATGAAAACCTGAGATAGTCCATGAGAGGTTTCCGTCCCGGCTTTCACTGTGTAATGGTACTTTAATTTGAAGAGCACAGGTATGTTTAAACTTCTTCAAGTCAGTTTGTTGAAGCAGCCTTATCTTGCCAACATATGTAGACTCAAATCTCCACAAGATTTTATATGATATCCTGTCACATTTCCAGAGAGTTTCTGACTATACTCTAAATTTCCACTCAAGACTTTCATAATATACACTTTAAGACAGACAAATGCCCCATTATACAGCATGTGATGATTAATGCTCGCTAATGTGTCAGATGAAACAGATCGGATAATGCTGTGAGCTGTTAAAACACATTGCCAGCTGTTTGTCTAAACCTGCACTGAGGGTTTTTAAATGACCCTATCAATGAACGCAAACATCCCTGAGTTCAGCTTGGATCAATGTTTGCTTTGGATCACCTCAGCCAGGAAACGACTCAATGGGCTTATTTAGTGCTACTTAGAGCGGGCCCGACACTATTACATTGTTTTAAGACAAAATACTTGTGTTTCCTTTTGAAAATTAACATTGTGCTCAATGATCTGTCACCCTTATCAAGGGTAATTGATAAAAACATTATCGGAATCTGGATTTTTCTGTGGCTTGTTAAGTTGCCAGACAGTTTGAAGTGTAAATAAATAACTAATGAAGTGAAGTTAATAGTGTCAAAGCCTAACTTGAAAAATACAGTGATTTTAATCACTAGAGGTTGCAGAGTAGATGTATGATGTTAGTCAACTACGCTTGGGAATCAAGCACCGGTTCTTGTTCAGAATCAGTACCATGTTTAAAAAAATAGCAAAACCACTTTTTGTTTTTATTGACTTTCCATTCTGTTAATGGTTCCAGCAATTTTACACCTATGTGGAACAGTGTATCCTGCAGCCTGAATCTACAGCGTGAAACTCACAGTGTAACCAGTGTTGTCTGATTCCCGAACAAATGACTCTTATGAGCCAGTTCTTTTGAATCTATAACACGAAGCAGCGTGAACAGTATAGACCGATTACCGAACTAATGACTCTTATGAGCCGGTTCTTTTGAATCTACAGCATAAAACACTTTGCGACAAGTGTAGTTTGATTCCCAAACAAATGACTCTTATGAGCCGGTTCTTTTGAATCTATGACACAAAACACTTCTTGACAAGTGTAGTTCGATTCCCAAACAAATGACTCTTATGAGCCGGTTCTTTTGAATCAACAACACGAAACACTTTGCGACAAGTGTAGTTCGATTCCAAACAAATGACTCTTATGAGTCGGTTCTTTTGAATCTACAGCATAAAAACCTTTGCGACAAGTGTAGTTCGATTCCCAAACAAATGACTCTTATGAGCCGGTTCTTTTGAATCTACAGCATAAAACACTTTGCGACAAGTGTAGTTTGATTCCCAAACAAATGATTCTTATGAGCTGGTTCTTTTGGATCAACAACACAAAACACTTTGCAACAAGTGTAGTTCGATTCCCAAACAAATGACTCTTATGAGCCGGTTCTTTTGTATCAACAACACAAAACACTTTGTGACAAGTGTAGTTCGATTCCCAAACAAATGACTCTTATGAGGTGGTTCTTTTGTATCAACAACACAAAACACTTCTTGACAAGTGTAGTTCGATTCCCAAACAAATGACTCTTATGAGCCGGTTCTTTTGAATCAAATACACAAAACACTTCTTGACCAGTGTAGTTTGATTCCCAAACAAATTACTCTTATGAGCTGGTTCTTTTGAATCAACTACACAAAACACTTCTTGACAAGTGTATTCCGATTCCCAAACAAATGACTCTTATGAGCTGGTTCTTTTGAATCTACGACAAAAAAACACTTTGTGACAAGTGTAGTCCGATTCCCAAACAAATGACTCTTATGAGCCGGTTCTTTTGAATCAACAACACAAAACACTTTGCAACAAGTGTAGTTCGATTCCCAAACAAATGACTCTTATGAGCCGGTTCTTTTGAATCAACAACACAAAACACTTTGTGACAAGTGTAGTTCGATTCCCAAACAAATGACTCTTATGAGCTGGTTCTTTTGAATCAACTACACAAAACACTTCTTGACAAGTGTAGTTCGATTCCCAAACAAATGACTCTTATGAGCTGGTTCTTTTGAATCAACAACACAAGACACTTTGTGACAAGTGTAGTCCGATTCCCAAACAAATGACTCTTATGAGCCGGTTCTTTTGAATCAACAACACAAGACACTTTGTGACAAGTGTAGTTCGATTCCCAAACAAATGACTCTTATGAGCCGGTTCTTTTGAATCAACAACACAAGACACTTTGTGACAAGTGTAGTTCGATTCCCAAACAAATGACTCTTATGAGCTGGTTCTTTTGAATCAACTACACAAAACACTTCTTGACAAGTGTAGTCCGATTCCCAAACAAATGACTCTTATGAGCCGGTTCTTTTGAATCAACTACACAAAACACTTCTTGACAAGTGTAGTCCGATTCCCAAACAATTGACTCTTATGAGCCGGTTCTTTTGAATCAACAACACAAGACACTTTGTGACAAGTGTAGTCCGATTGCCAAACAAATGACTCTTATGAGCCGGTTCTTTTGAATCAACAACACAAGACACTTTGTGACAAGTGTAGTCCGATTGCCAAACAAATGACTCTTATGAGCCGGTTCTTTTGAATCAACAACACAAGACACTTTGTGACAAGTGTAGTCCGATTGCCAAACAAATGACTCTTATGAGCCGGTTCTTTTGAATCAACAACACAAGACACTTTGTGACAAGTGTAGTCCGATTGCCAAACAAATGACTCTTATGAGCCGGTTCTTTTGGATCAACAACACAAGACACTTTGTGACAAGTGTAGTCCGATTGCCAAACAAATGACTCTTATGAGCCGGTTCTTTTGGATCAACAACACAAAACATATAGCACAACCAATGCAGTCTGATTTTACCTTCTTTTCTTTTAGTGAATCAAATATATCCAGTCACTTTCTCAAGAATTTTTTTAAACGTCGTTCTGACGTGATCTGTTAAAATCTGTTATGATCTCATCACTATCCCTTTAAGAATTAAAGACATCATCTCTGGTCTCTTAAACACAAAAGCTAAAGGGATTTGCTGATAGATAGATCTTACAGTCCCTTATTCACAAGAACTGTGGTGTCCAAACCAACAGAGGTCTCTGTTTTCTCCTGCACCTCAGTGTCTTTCTATGAGGAACTCTGATTTATGCATCATTTCCTACAGCTCTCACTGGATGAAATAGGAGGCTTCTGGTTTCGTCGAGCTTTATGAGGGTCAGTCGTTTCTCATCGAGTTAAGCCCCTTGTTGCTCCAAATCACTTCACAAGCAATCAAATCTACATTGTGCTGGCCCAGTTTGGCTGGAGGTTTGCCAAGGACAATGCCCCAATGCCTTTTACAGGGGGCGAAACCTGCGGGACATCTGAAAATAGAGACCCTTAGTGTCCCATGGCTGTCTGAAGGTTGCAGACGGGCTTGTCGGGCCTGATGATTTATGCTGGCAGCGCTCGTGAAATATTTGTTGTCGCTGAGAGGTTTCCGTACAAATGAAGTGTGAAGCCCACGGGAGCCGAGAGGCGACGGGGCGCAATCCTTAAACACCTCCAGTCCGCTGGCAGTTAACGGGACACGAGGGGAGGGGGGGAGCTAATATATTGAGATGTTATCTCACCATGATCACACCTGCTAGATCACGAATTATCAAGATTGACATGAATGTTCTTCAAGACCCAACCCTAGTCCCAAACCTAACCCTAAAATCTGATTGCCCTGCTAACGAAAAACACAGTCTCCCATCTTGCCCAAGCTCTTAACTGGCTTATAGACCCAGCCTGACCATCTGAGGCCTAAAATCCTTTTAAAACCATCTAATAGACCAGCTTAATTGGCTAGTGAGGTTTGAGCCCACAGACACCCAGTTCAAACACAGATTTGTAACCACTGAGCCACACCAGCCCTCTTGCCTATGGTTGGAGATCCTGTAGAGGACAAACCAGCACACAGATATCCCATAATGCAGGGGACAGACATACTGTAACATAATGCATAACACAATCAATTCAGTAAAAAGAAGACCTGAAATGTCCTGCTTCAAGGTCATTTCAGAGCCAAACTTTGAGAAACACTGCCCTCCTGTGGGTAACCTTCACTAAAACCGTGCAGTTCATATCATGGCCATCAAAAGACCTCGGGGTGGCTTGAAGCAAAAACACAAAAATCATTACAAATTTGTCTCAGGATCAGTATTTAGGATTTATGTAATAAAAAACAGTGGCCCCATAAAATATTCGGACACTCAAAAGTTCATATAATATAACGGGATAGTTCACCTAAAAATGAAACTTCTCCTGTCATCATTTTCTCACCCTCATGTGGTTACAAACCCGTATTTCTTTCATCCGTAGAACACTATAGGAGATGCTTCCTCTGAGGTGACAGTGTAACTCAAAGCATCATTGATCACTGTGGCAATAATTACGCCAAATAAAACATCAAAGAAATACTTTATCCCTCTAGGGACCGGGTGTGTAGAATCACGACCCGGCCCCGCCCTCCGCCCTGCCACATTCCTCCCTCGTTCTCTCAGGCTGGGGAGCCCCCGGCATGATGTACACCCCACCTCTTTCCCTGGGGAGGGAGGTGCCTTTCTCCCCGTCTGCCGGCAGGTCATCCCCGTCTACCTGGATGAGGGAGGGGACAAGGGGAGGGAAACAGAAATAATAAAAATGGGGGGTAACTTTCTGTAACAGTGTAGAACCTCCCAAAAAAACACTGTCAAATTTAAATGAGAGGGAAAAGGCCAACGCAGAGCGGCAGTGAGAGTGAGAGAGAGAGAAAGACAAAAACACTTACTCGCCAGTTCTCCGATACGCCGTAGCTTGTTCCTCGGCCACTCCTCCACCCGCTAACGGACGACAACCGCGCCTCTCCGGGCAGATCGGAGGCAGTCCTCCAGCCCCTGGCAGACGGAACGCCCCAGCGCGTTCTCGAGGAACAGAAGGAGTCTCCCCGCTCCAGGCGGTCGGCAGCGAGCTCCTCCCCGCTTGCGGTCGGAGGTCTCAGACCTCGCCGCGTTTCAACGGCCGGTAGGGGACTCCTCCGCCCCTGGCAGCAGCCCTGACCACTCCCCTTGCGGTCGGCGGACGTCTCTGCTTCCAGGCGGCCGGACTCCTCATCCGCCGGCAGATGGCCGCGGCTGCTCCGTTGGGGTGGACGGTAGTGGCGAGAACTCTACTACGGCGTATCCCTCCTCCTTCCCGGATTTCGGCACCAGTGTAAAGCAGTTCAATGGAAACGAGGAGGCGAGAACCGGCTTGTCAATATAAATAATATTTTAATGCTTAACTTAAACAAAAGACAAACACACACACGACAGACATGTCCGTAAACGATCTCGTTCTCCCGCACTATCCTCCGCAGTCGACCTTTATCCCTCTCGGAGGCTTGATTAGCCTGATAAGGGACCGGGTGTGCATGATCACGACCCGGCCCCGCCCTCCGCCCTGCCACAGATCAAAATGTATCAATACCTCAAGAAAAAGTTGTTAAAGGGACAGTTCACCCCAAAATGATATTTCCCCCCTCTTTCACCCAATTTGGAATGCCCAATTCGCAATGTGCTCTACGTCCTCGTGGTGGCGTAGTGACTCGCCTAAATCTGGGTGGCGGAAGACGAATCCCAGCTGCCTCTGCATCTGAGACCGTCAATCCGCGCATCTTATCACGTGGCTTGTTGAGCGCGTTGCCACGGAGACATAGCGTGCGTGAAGGCTTCACACCATCCACCGAAGCATCCACGCACAACTCACCACGCGCCCCACCGAGAACGAATCACATTATATCGACCACAAGGAGGTTACCCCATGTGACTCTACCCTCCTTAGCAACCAGGCCAATTTGGTTGCTAAGGAGACCTGGCGTCACTCAGCAACGTAAGAAAATACATGAAATAAAACAGGTTCCACAAAAAATTGATAAGCTAGTTTAAAAATATTTGTTTTTTAAACATTATAAACATTCATAATTTTATTCAATGTTGGTTGTTTTTAAAGAGATAGTTCACCCAATAATGAAAATTCTGTCATCATGTACTCATCCTCATGTTGTTCCAAACCCATGTGATTTTCTTTCCTCCGTGGCACACAACAGATGTTAGGCATAATGGTAATCTCAGTCACCATTCACATTCATTGCATGTGAGTACATGATGAGAATTTTCATTTTTGGTGAACTATCCCTTCAAGGCATAAGCGCACGACACATGTGCATGATCAATGCATATACAGTGCTTCCATCAACTGACCCAAACCTCCTGAATCATCCGTACTGTTGAGTCCTGCATGACATGAGCTAAAACTTCAGAGAAAGTGCGTGTGAAAACAGAAGAGAGGCTCAGTTCCGACACCTCGCTGGAAGCCGCCAAGTGCCAAATCCTAAACAAACACACGTGTGAGAGAGTGACATTGTTCCACCCCATCACTCTCACCCTCTCAATTTGCCTTCCCAGCATGCATCGCTCCTGACATCGCTGGAACCCTGTGCTAATGGCGGGACGGCTCATATTATGACCGCAGATGTTCCATTCCATGCGCTGGAGAGCGATACGGTGACTGACTGCGAGTAGGTGGCAGCTGTTTACATTGATTGAGGTCTGTTTGCCGTTCTTGTGGTTCCTTTGAGTGGGTTCGGGTTTGGTCGCAAAGGATCATGTAAACCGAGGTGTTAAGATGACTTCACAACAACCACATCTGTTTGGACGATGTGGTTTAAGGATTAAATTAAATGGATAGTTCACCCAAAAATGAAAATATTGTCATCATATACTCACCCTCATGTTGTTTCAAACCCTTTTGATATCCCTTCCTCCATGGGATAGAAAAGGAGCTGTTTGAAGAATCTTTAAGCAGTCCCGTCGCTTTAGATAGTTGGTATTGTAATTACACAAAATCAGTGGCGGTTCTAGCTCGTATGGCGCCCTGGACATGGAAAAATGTCATCCATGTTGGTTTCACAATTTTTTGAAACACACACACACACACACACACACACACACACACACACACACACACACACACACACTGTTGTGTTTCCATGTTTTATGGGGACTTTCCATAGACATAATGGTTTTTATACTGTACAAACTTTATATTCTATCCCCTAAACCTAACCCTACCCCTAAACCTAACCCTCACAGAAAACTTTCTGCATTTTTACATTTTCAAAAAACATAATTTAGTATGATTTATAAGCTGTTTTCCTCATGGGGACCGATAAAATGTCCCCACAAGGTCCAAAATTTTGGGTCTTACTATCCTTATGGGGACATTTGGTACCCACAAAGTGATAAATACACGCTCTCACACACACACACACACACACACACACACACACACACACACACACACACACACACACACACACACACACACACACACACACACACACACACACACACACACGCATTTAAATGTACATTTATGCATTTGGGAGACGCTTTTATCCAAAGCGACTTACAGTGCACTTATTACAGGGACAATCCCCCCGGAGCAACCTGGAGTTAAGTGCCTTGCTCAAGGACACAATGGTGGTGACTGTGGGGATCGAACCAGCAACCTTCTGATTACTAGTTATGTGCATTAGCCCACTACGCACACACACACACACACACACACACTCACTCACGCTCACGCTCGCACACTCACTCACTCACTCACTCACTCACTCACTCACTCACTCACTCACCCACTCACTCACACACCCACACACTCACACACCCACACACACACTATATTGGTCACCATATGCTTTAGTTGTATGGAAAACAGTGGACATTCTTCAAATTATCTCCTTTTGTATTCCACTGAATAAAGAAAGTCACAGAGGTATGGAACGACATGATAGAATGTATCTCTTTAAGAGTAATTAGGATTTCCTTTCCACTGGATATCATATTGTATCAGGACATAGATGAAACAATAACATACATAGAATCCACTTTATATCAGGTGGCCTTAAATACAATGTACTTAATAATTTGATACACTTAATTACATTTGTAGTTACACTGTTAACTTTAGCCCTAACCCTACCCTTACTCCTAAACCTACCCGTACCAGAACAACAAGTAGTTACACAGTCATAATGAAATACATCGTCTTGTATGTATTGATGTTAGTTCATAGGCCTTCTATTATAAAGTGTGACCCATACATATACAGTGAGAAGGACACTTTAAGCAGATTGAAGAGTGGATATGCAGCTATTCTGTGTTCTGAAATCCCATTATGCAAGCTGGCGATGAACCTAAAGAAAATATTCCTCCAACGCAAACAATTACGAATGCCATTTCATACACTCTATACATGAAGACTTAGAAGACTTTCTGCCATAAAATGTGAAACCCCTTGGAACTCTTCATGAGGTGTAGACAGACGGCATTGAAGTCTAAATGAGGATCTGACCGATCCATACCCATAATTATCCTGCTGTTTGAAACAGGAGCAAACTTCAACATTTGGTATCATTTAGAGCCCAGACGATGTCACTGATGCACAGCCGATCTTTAGTCGCAAATCCAACAAGATCTCAAAGGATATTACAGCGCAGTGATGCTTGAATCCAGCTCTGTGTATCAGCCTGTAATTATAAGACTCAAGCGCTTGTTTTGATGAAACGGCCAAACTGAACTACAGGTTGCCTCGACTTTAATGCGCTGAAATCGTCTGATGTTGGTTTTTGGTATTTGAGCCGAGTTGTGGAGCAATCGCACGCCTCTTGCGAGGTCCTTTGGCAGTGTCCGCGGATCGGTCTCTGCTTTAGATTACCATTGAGTTTTGAGTTATGAAAAATGCAATTGCATCTTCAGCAAAAGTGAAATCATGTGGGAAGTCGTATGGCTGCCGGCATTCTGACACCGTTAAAGACAGGTAGAAGAAACTGCTGAGCGGTTGGGGGGAGGGGGGGTCGCCGTCCTTTTCTGAATATCGCGGCGCCGTTTTGTGGTCCGTTCTGCATTACGCACCGGCTCATTACTGTTTATCGTGGCCCATTCGGCCCATTCCACGGCACAACCCACCGGCCCGCTTGGTTCTCCCGATGGCCAGTCCGCCCCTGATCGGCCCCAAAGTGAGTCGGCCCACCGGGAAAATGCCCGGAATGCCAGATTACCAGTCCAGCCCTGCTTAGGAAGCACCATTAATAACTGCACAGTAACTGGATGTTTCTTCGTGTCCCAGGGTTTCATTTTTATTTAAATGAGACTTTTTTTGGACACACTTTTTAAAGGTGTCTTTGACTACTACTGTATGTGTGAGTCACAGTATGGGGGCTGGTGTTCTTTGTCCTTTTCTGCATATCGCGTTGCCGTTTTGTGGTCTGTTCTGCGTAACGCGGCGGCTCATTTTAGCTTATCGCGGCTCATTCGGCACGTTTCACATCTGACTAACTGACCCGCCCGTTTCTCCCGATGGCCAGTCCGCCATTGATTGGCCCCAAAGTGAGTCGGCCCACTGGGAAAATGCCCGGTATTCCAGATTAGGCACAGACAAAACTGATATGGAACAAAGGCAACTTAAAGGGACAGTTCACCCAAAAATGAAAATTCTCTCATTTACTCACCCTCATGCCATCCCAGATGTGTGTGACTTTCTATCTTCTGCAGAACACAAATGAAGATTTTTTGAAGAATATTTAATCTCTGCAGGTCCTTACAATACAAGTGAATGGGTACCAACATTTTGACACTCCAAAAATCACATAAAGGCAGCATAAAAGTAATCCATACGACTCCAGTGATTAAATCCATGTCTTCATAATAAATATGATAGATGTGGGTGAGAAACAGATACATTTTTAAGGACATTTTTGCTTTAAATTCTTCTCCCTGCCCAGTATGCATGAAGAATATTAATCACCGAAAACATATATAAGTGCAGATCATACACCTTGACCTAGACCCAAACTTAAAAATAAAAAATAAAAAATACAAATCTAGAAATTCACAGGGCTGAAATTGCCCAAAGTTGAAGAAACACACTTATATGTCCTACTGTCAAAGAGAGGTTAATAAAAGAGAACAATTGATTATAACACAACTTAATATGTTTGCATGACAAGTACGAATCCGACAACCTTCATCCATCAAGCCTGAATTAATATGAACTGGAGGTTCCTTACAGAGAAACGGTTTTGGGGAAAATGAAACGAGCGTTTGAGAATGATTTCCATCTGAAGACGGATGATCATGTGTTCAGCTGCGAGCCAGAGCGGGCCGGTGATGTGTTGGGTGTGAGTGACTCGATTAGGCCTTCTATGTGCTTGAGGCTGGACATTTCATCCAGAATGGAGCAAAACTTGCTCAAGCAATCAAGGACGGAGCCAAGCGCATGATCAACCGGCCCTTTGCCCCCGCTGCCCAAATGAAGATCGCAGACACAAACACAGATGGTTTGAATTTGGTCAGAAAGAAATGCGTTGGACGGCTCAGAGCTGGTGAAAGGTCTTCCTTCACAGGAAGTGGGGTAATTAAAACCCATGAGGCCGAGCGGCCCTGAGCTACTACAAGAAAACCTCTCGTGTTTCGGGCCTGTTCTCCAGTTGAATCTCTGCGCTCGTATAATACTGTAGCAATATTATTCCGCTGCCAGCTAAACCTGATGTACAGATGTGCAGGAAATCAGATGGACTGATGGCTTTCTTCACACTTCCTTGACAGTTTGATAGAGGGTGACCACTGGGTTTTGTGAAATGTTATCATATTGTAACCAGTTGTGATATGATATTTATGGCAAGGAAATATGTAGCCAGTTGGCAAGTGCAGCATCATTCAAGACTAGCAGGAAATTAATATTGAGTTTCACAATATTATGGCTATGTAAAAAACCTTGTTACCCTGGAAAACAGCACCTTAAACCAAGTCTGGGTCTCAGGGGCTAGTGTTGTATTGTCTACCCCCACCCTCCCATGGCGAAATGACCAAATGAAACGTTTATATGGTGAAGCGACCAAGCCCTCTCTTTCTTGGTTGGATGGTGAAACAAGAGAACCTATTGCTAACCCTAAAGGAAAAAGGCCAAAGATCTCATCCTAGTGCCGGCCCAGCCTTACACCAGCCTGGGGTGGTTTAGCTGGATGAGTTGGTCTCCTAGCCTGAACAGCTGACAAGCAGGGGCGTAGCCACAGATGGGCCGGGGTGGGTCAGGACCCACCCAAACTGGACCCAGGGGCGGGGCTGGTGTTCTTTGTCCTTTTCTGCATATCGCGTTGCCGTTTTGTGGTCCTGCATATCGCGTTGCCGTTTTGTGGTCCGCGGCGGCTCATTTTAGCTTATCGTGGCCCATTCGGCACGTTTCGCGTCTGACTAACTGACCAGCCCGGTTCTCCCGATGGCCAGTCTGCCCTTGATTGGCCCCAAAGTGTGTCGGCCCACTGGGAAAATGCCCGGTATGCCAGATTAGGCACAGACAAAACTGATAAGAAACAAAGGCAACTTAAAGGGACAGTTCACCCAAAAATGAAAATTCTTCTCCCTGGCCAAATCCCCCCATTGGCCCATCTCAATCATGGCCTCGTAATAATCCCCATCCATTTATTGGCTCTATCACTCTACTCTCTCCTTTCCACCAATAGCTGGTGTGTGGTGAGGGTACTGGTGCACAATGGCTGCCATCGCATCATCCATGTGGATGCTGCTCACTGGTGGAGGTCGAGTAGAGTCCCCTGTTCACTGTGTAAAGCGCTTTGTGTGAAGTATAAAAGCGCTATAGAAATGTAACGTTCATTCGTTCATTAATGTACACACCTTTTTCTTTGATTTTTACAAACTAAGACGAGTGGAAATTAGGCTACAGGTAAAGTATACGCTAAAAATGAGAGTTTAACATGGCAAGTCTTGCGGTGTGACACGTTATGACTAAACAACACCAAACGACATGGTTCAGTGAACAAAAATATATTTTTATTTATTTGTTAATTTAACAGACAATAATAATGTACCAGAAGGCAAGATATACAGTACCTGAGACTTAAATCTTTGCCCATTTTATGTGGTGGCTTTGACTTTAAATCATTCTTCATTATTGGACATCAATTACGTGTAACATTGTGTCAAAATAAACTCAAAATTCAAAAATAAATACAGCGATTACATTATAGCATGATGTTAAAGAATGAGTGGCACAAGACCATCATACACAGCGATGCTGATAAAGGAGCTAGTACAAATAATGGCAATAGTATGTAAGAACACACAAGCATCATGGGAGCTGGCAACAGTTTAGCACGAGTGTTAAAGGACCAATCCAATATGGTGTCCTGGAGACAAATTCTGCTTAGAACTGCTCAGAGTTAATACTTGGAAATTCCAACTTGCCAGGACAATCTTTAAAAAAGAGTCACTGTGAAATATTTACATGTTTCATTTGCCAAGTCGCTTTGCCACATCCTGATAGGCCAGTTCAATCTCTCGGTCTGTTGCACACGTGTTGGCGAATTCATCGCGGGCGTACGCGTTCTGCAGGTATCTCCAAACTCCACTCAAGTCCGATGGTATCTCAAAGTTACGGCATTTCTCTGAAACCACCTGGAAGTCAGGAGGAAAATAATGACAAATTAATCTATGAAACTAGAGAACTGTTTGCAGTTGTTTGCAGTTTTGCATTAGGGGAGACCGGGGCAAGTTGTCAAACAGGGACATTTTTTAATTGCACAAATTCAAATACACAAGCGCTCATAAGTGCATGAGTTTTGTTTAGCAGTGGTTTTGCATGTTTGTAAATTTGAATAATTATTTGAAACAGTATTTTTCTTAAATGTCAGGCTTGTGTTTTATACGTTGGCCAAAACAATAGTTTCATATTTTTGTATGCTGCCTTTTGAATTATTTGCGTTTCATGAATTGAAACGATGGAATGCGTACTCCAGGTAGGGAAGGAGGTATTGCCCCAAGTGAAGGAGTTCAAGTACCTTGGGGTCTTGTTCACGAGTGAGGGGACAATGGAGCGGGAGGTTGGCCGGAGAATCGGGGCAGCGGGGGCGGTATTGCACTCGCTCTATTGCACCGTTGTATCGAAAAGAGAGCTGAGCCGGAAGGCAAAGCTCTCGATCTACCGGTCAGTTTTTGTTCCTACCCTCACCTATGGTCATGAAGGCGGGGTCATGACCGAAAGAACCAGGTCTCAAGTACAAGCGGCCGAAATAGGTGTCCTCAGAAGGGTGGCGAGCTTCTCCCTTAGAGATAGGGTGAGGAGCTCAGTCATCCGTGAGGAGCTCGGAGTAGAGCCGCTGCTCCTTTGCGTCGAAAGGAGTCAGTTGAGGTGGTTTGGGCATCTGGTAAGGATGCCCCCTGGCTGCCTCCCTAGGGAGGTGTTTCAGGCACGTCCAGCTGGGAGGAGGCCTCGGGGAAGACCCAGGATTAGGTGGAGAGATTACATCTCCACACTGGCCTGGGAACGCCTCGGGGTCCCCCAGTCAGAGCTGGTTAATGTGGCTCGGGATAGGGAAGTTTGGGGCACCCTGCTGGAGCTGCTGTCCCCGCGACCCGACTTCGGATAAGCGGTTGAAGATGGATGAAATTGTTTCACAATTGGATGGATTTTATACTTTAACTTTAAATGATATCTTAGATCGAAAAGCATTAAATCAGTGCCAATAAATGGCATGTTCCTATTATTTCCAAAAACTTCCCAAAGTTGTCATATAGTGACAACATGCCCCTCAACATGATCAATGTGTGTTCAGTAAACTGTAATTTTTTCCTGGACGATAACAGTGGAAATGTGCAGTCGTTTTTTTGTGGTAAAGACTTTAACATTTGTGTCTATCCAGAACAGACTTTCAAAAACCCTTTTTTTACAGCAGTAAAAAGTGTGACAACTAGCCCCAGTCTTCCCTACTCCTGGAAATGTTGCATGAATCAGAAGTATGTTATCTATCCATGAATGATCAATTATACTGGATTACCCAGTGGTGCGTCACCTTCACTACATGTAGTTTAGGGAGTAGGTTGCAGTCTGCAAGCGTTAATTCATTGCCGTCCAAGTACTTGCGGTTGGAGCACGTCTCCTCGCCTGTACTATCTGCATCAATCTCGTCCGGCAGAGGGGAGTTCAGGAAGCAGTCTAGTTTCTTCAGAGCCTTCAGTAGCCCCGTCTCTAGACCTACACAGCCAAAAGTTTGATGTGCATGTACTGAATGTTTTTATCTGAAGAATTACAGCAGTTTTAAGTCAAGAGAATCCTTGTAAAGATCTATCGGAATGTGAATGAGCTTTGGATAACTTGTGTTCCCATATTTTGCTGCTGACACTGGAGCATCAATAAAGAGCTGTAAATATTCCATGAACCGGTCTCATAAATCAAAAAACAGACTTTAGAGAACTCACTTGCGTTGGCTTCTGGCTTTGTGTTTTTAATGTAGGCCGAGAACTTTGCAAAGATGTCGTTTCCTGCTGCATTCGACTCCTTGTTCTTTGCAGCCAGTTTTGGATATCTTGGGTGAAAAATGGGCCTTGTATTCATTACAACAAATTCCACCAAAATAACAAAAACTCTGTCTGTCTGTCTGTCTGTCTACAGTATCTGTTTGTCTATCTGAGTGTCTGTATTATCAATCAATCAATCAATCTGTCAGTCCGTCCGTCTATCTGTCTATCTATCTATCTATCTATCTATCTATCTATCTATCTATCTATCTATCTATCTATCTATCTGTCTGTCTGTCTGTCTGTCTGTCTGTCTGTCTGTCTGTCTGTCTGTCTGTCTGTCTGTCTGTCTATCTACAGTATTTGTTTGTATATCTATATGTCTGTCTGTCTCTCTATCTGTCTGTCTGTCTGTCTGTATCGCTATCTGTCTGTATGTCTGTCTGTCTCTCTATCTGTCTGTCTGTCTGTATAGCTATCTGTCTGTCTGTATGTCTGTCTGTCTATCTATCTGTCTGTCTGTCTGTCTGTCTGTCTGTCTGTCTATCTATCTACAGTATTTGTTTGTATCTATATGTCTGTCTGTCTGTCTGTATAGCTGTCTTTATACATATCTATCTATCTATCTATCTATCTATCTATCTATCTGTCTGTCTGTCTGTCTGTCTGTCTGTCTGTCTGTCTGTCTGTCTGTCTGTATAGCTGTCTTTATACATATCTATCTATCTATCTATCTATCTATCTATCTATCTATCTATCTATCTATCTATCTATCTATCTATCTATCTATCTATCTATCTATCTATCTACAGTATTTGTTTGTATCTATATGTCTGTCTGTCTATCTATCTATCTGTCTGTCTGTATAGCTATCTGTCTGTCTATCTACAGTATTTGTTTGTATATTTATATGTCTGTCTGTCTGTCTATCTATCTATATTTTTATCTGTCTGTCTGTCTGTCATCTCTCTGTCTGTCTGTCTATCTATCTATCGTATGTGATTGTCTATCGATCTGAGTAACTTTCTTTCTGCCTGTCTGTCTGTTTGACAGTCTGTCTGTTCACCTATCAGTCTATCTGTGTATTTGTCTGTCTGTACGTTTATTAGTCAACCTACTTTGCCGGTGCTAGCATCTTTTCCAAGAATTCTTCGATTTTGTTGACATCTGTCCTCACTTCTCCATTGAAGGAAAGGAATGGCGGAGGTGTTCCTGGGGCGAGATTATGAAGATCAGCTGGTTTCCTTAAAGAATAAATAAATAAAAAAAACTCTTGATTAATCATACAATTCATGTCTTGTTTTGATCATCACACAATACAATAATCATTTCTGAAGCCCTTTTAATTGTCATTTAAAGCCCTGTGAAATGGCTTGACGAGAGCGTTCCTCATTGTATTGGCAAATTTCACATTTAAACAGAAAGTTTTGGCAGGACATATTGAAACGCTCACAACTTTTTATTATTATTATTATTATTATTTAGATTGTGTATGCTTTGCTAGTGTTTTGGCTTGTCTGTGGCATTTTGTTGGACAATAATTTGGACACGCCAAAGAGTGCAAGATGAGTCATACGTATTTTTGTCTAGTTTTCTAGGAAAAAAAATGCTAGACATTTTAAACATGAATACATGCTAAAAGTTTACTAGGATACAGTTGTCCTCACAGCTAACAGACATGAACTAAAAGCCACAAAATATATATTTTTTATTTTATTTATTTTACATCACCCTTAAGGAGCAAAAGCAGACTTTTACATATTGCAATTGACATGTCATCACCTTTTCAGATCTACAGTAGTGACGTTAAACACGACTCCCTTGAGCCACAGAATCATAAACAGCCTTTGAGAGAAAGGACAGTTTCCGATGCTCTCTCCATCACTGCCTGCCTGAGGAACACAAACATGATAGTAATAGCATGGTATTCTTTGAAGTAACCATCTGATGCCATCACATTTGCTTGTTATTTTGCTATAGAGTCCTGTAATATTGCCCCATTCAATTAATTGTGAACAGAAAATGTTTAATAGAAATAAACATATAAATTAATAGGTACATATGAAAACTCAAAATCCCAGACATGCATGTCAGTGAACGGGAACAAACGAAATGATTAAACTCAAATCATACACAGTTCAGAGGACAATTTTAAATCTTCAGATCAACAGTACACAACACAAAGTACCAATAGGAATCAGTACCGAATTCCCATATATGAAATTAGGAGCTCAAGCTATCCAACAGCATCCTTAAACTGGGTTAGTAACCTGAGCTGGACATCAGATCTGCACTTGATCTTAATTATTTAAGGAAATTCCATTACCTGCCCCATTAGCCCACATCAAAGGGGGTTGGGTCATACTAGTCAACAGAGCAGATACACATTGTCATTTCCACCTAAATTAAAGTGTTAAGTCCAACAGGTTAAAATGTCGGAAGGTTAATTTTAAAACACAAAGAGTTAACCAGCGGTTCCCGGCTAAAATGTTATTTTTGTTTGTTTTTTAACCTGTGAAAGAAATACATAAATTATTATGATTATGAAAGCCAAAACAAAACAAAGGTCTGTAGTACAAATTCTGCTTAAACTAGAAATGTACCTTTATTTATTAACATAAAAATAATGTCAAAATCTGGATTTTCGAGTGTCAAATGCAAGACAAAATCTACTTTAGTTCCTTAAATGTACATTCTGGCTTTGATATAAGAGACATTGGTCTGTTTTATGCCTGTGCGCATTATGAAATGTGCATTGTTTATCCATTCTAGATTTTGGTTTGGTGCTTGCCCATTCAAAACTCGCCGACACAATGCTAGGGTGGTTGCTAGGGTGGTTGCCAGGGCATTGCAGTGCAGTTGCCAAGGTGTTTGGGGTGTTTCTTTAGCGCAGTGCTATGCAGTTGTTTGATTCTAGGTGGTTACCAGGGCATTGCTATCCAGTTGCTATGTTGTTGTTGTTTTTTTTTAGCACTATGCTAAGGTGTTTGGGGTGGTTTTTAACACTAGGCTAAGGTGTTTGGGGTGATTTTTAGCACTACGCTAAGGTGTTTGGGGTGGTTTTTAACACTAGGCTAAGGTGTTTGGGGTGGTTTATTATGTGGTTGCTAAGGAGTTTGGGGTGATTTTTAGCACTACGCTAAGGTGTTTGGGGTGGTTTTTAGCACTACGCTAAGGTGTTTGGGGTGGTTTATTATGTGGTCGCTAAGGAGTTTGGGGTGATTTTTAGCACTACGCTAAGGTGTTTGAGGTGGTTTTTAGCACTACGCTAAGGTGTTTGGGGTGGTTTTCTATACAGTTGCTAAGGTGTTTGAGGTGGTTTTTAGCATGTTGCTGTGCAGTTGTTAGGTTCTTTGTGTTTATCAGGGCATTACAATTAGGTTGCAAAGGTGTGGTGGTTTGTTATGTGGTTGTTTGGTTCTATGTGGTTGCAAGGGCATTGCTATGTGGTTACTAAGGTGTTTGGTGTGGTTTTTAGAATGTTGCTATACATTTTTAAGGTTCTAGGTGGTTGCCAAGTCAATGCTATATGGTTGCAAAGGTGTTTGAGTTGGATTTGAGCATGTTGCTACACAGATGTTAGGTTCTAGGTGGTTGCCAGGGCATTGCTTTGCATTTTTTTAGTTGTTTGGGGTGGTTTTTAGCATTTTGCTATGCGGTTGATAAGTTCTAGGTGGTTGTTAAGGTGTTTGGGGTGGTTTTTAGCATGTTGCTATCTGGTTGCTAAGGTGTTTGGGGTGTTTTTTAGCACCTTGCTATACATTTGTTAGGTTCTAGGTGGTTGCCAGGGCATTGCTATGTGGTTGATAAGATGTCTTGGGGTGTTGTTTTAGCACGTTGCTACACATTTGTTAGGTTCTAGGTGGTTGCCAGGGCATTGCTTTGCAGATGCTAAGGTGTTTGGGGTAGTTTTTAGCATTATGCTATGCTGTTGCTATGGAATTTGGGGTGTTTTTTAGCACCTTGCTATACGTTTGTTAGGTTCTAGGTGGTTGCCAGGGCATTGCTATGTGGTTGCTAAGGTGTCTTGGGGTGTTGTTTTAGCACATTGCTACACATTTGTTAGGTTCTAGGTGGTTGCCAGGGCACTGCTCGTATGCAGTTGCTAAGCTGTTTGAGGTGGTTTTTAGCATGTTGCTATGCTGTATTTAGGTTCTACTGTAGGTGGTTGCCAGGGCATTGCTTTGCAGTTGCCAGGGTGTTTGGGGTGATCTATAAGCATATTGTCATGTGGCTATGGAGATATTAGTTTCTAGGTGGTTGTCAGGGCATTGCTATATGGTTGCTAAGGTTTCTTGTAGTGTTGTTTTAGCACGTTGCTTCACATTTGTTAGGTTCTAGGTGGTTGCCAGGGCACTGCTCGTATGCAGTTGCTAAGCTGTTTGAGGTGTTTTTTAGCATGTTGCTATGCTGTATTTAGGTTATACTGTAGGTGGTTGCCAGGGCATTGCTTTGCAGTTGCCAGGGTGTTTGGGGTGATCTATAAGCATGTTGTCATGTGGCTACGGAGATATTAGTTTTTAGGTGGTTGACAGGGCATTGCTATGTGGTTGCTAAGGTGTTTGGGGTGGTTTTAGTACATTGCTATCTGGTTACTAAGTTGTTGTTTACTGGCCCAAGTTAAAAGAGCCTCAATGATTTTCTGGATATGGATCAGGTCTCTCCTTCAATGTAAGTCTATGGGATTGTTTCACATATTTAAATGTCTGCCAATCAAAAATCACAGACACAGTGAATTAGTAAAGTAGTACACCTCTTTTCAACAAGCTGCACGATTTGAGCAATGAACAATAGTAATAGGCGTACTGATGCGTGCCATAGCAAAAGTTTTCTGTTCTATCTGCATCTACTGTCGCTGTCAACTCTATTTATAACCTTGACTCATGTAATAAGATGCCACATGGACGACATATAGCATCTGAACTATGAGTGTTGGGTGTAATGCATTACTAGGTAATGAAATTACATTTTAATTGAAAAAAATTAAAGTAATGGATTACTCTTAATTTTTAAGTAATTTAATTACGGTTACTTCTGATGTAATTGCATTAAATACTGTATAGACTATAGAACAGTTCTTTATAAAACAATAGAATGAGTGAATTTAAAATGGAAATTTAACATCTAATGTTAAAATGTATGTTTTCTAATTTAACGCTGCCCCTTTAAATTCTTTGGCCAGTTCATAAATCATTTATTTGATTTTATATGATTTATTTGAAAGAATTAAATAAAACAGTTTCAAGTCTATCCTTGTATTTTGCATCTGGTCGATGTTGATAAGCGTTTTAGAAAGTAATTAGTAAAAAGTAATGTAATTACTTTTCAGAGTAATTAGTACAGTAATCAAATTACACTGAAGAGGATGTAATTACTAGTAAGTAATTAATTACATTTTTTAGAGTAACTTACCCAACACTGATTATGGAGAATGTGATGGTCCTTGATTTATAAAGCTGTTGATCTAATAATGTCTTCAACAACATTTTTAACTTTTCAGCCTCATTCTCACACCAGTTTCTACTGTTAACATGTTCTCGTCAACACATCTATGAAATCACATTACAAACCACAGAAAGCACTTTAGTGCTCGCTGCCAAGAGATGCTTCGACACAGAGGAATTAGAGCATGGGGTGTTGATAGGAAGGAAGAAATAATTTAAGAGTAACTCTGTTTCTGCTTTGAAATGTTGCCTGCACCTTTTTGAGCCCTGTCCCAGGACAAATGCCCATCTCACCCTGAACTACTGGGACATTCTACAGTAGTCTCTCATATACATGTTTAAAAGGAACTCTTTAATCACTATATTTGTATGTGGTTACGATTGTCATTAGGGATGATCTCAATAT
Organism: Xyrauchen texanus; assembly: GCF_025860055.1. Taxonomy (NCBI): domain Eukaryota; kingdom Metazoa; phylum Chordata; class Actinopteri; order Cypriniformes; family Catostomidae; genus Xyrauchen; species Xyrauchen texanus. Next base: position 2,916,825 of record NC_068297.1, read on the forward strand.
ATATATGTATATATACAGTGAGGAAAATAAGTATTTGAACACCCTGCTATTTTGCAAGTTCTCCCACTTGGAAATCATGGAGGGGTCTGAAATTGTCATCGTAGGTGCATGTCCACTGTGAGACACATAATCTAAAAAAAAAAATCCAGAAATCACAATGTATGATTTTTTTTAACTATTTATTTGTATGATACAGCTGCAAATAAGTATTTGAACACCTGTCTATCAGCTAGAATTCTGACCCTCAAAGACCTGTTAGTCTGCCTTTAAAATGTCCACCTCCACTCCATTTATTATCCTAAATTAGATGCGAGATTTTGGGGAACAACCTCCTTCCCTCAGTTAGAGCATTGAAGATGGGTCGAGGCTGGGTCTTCCAACATGACAATGACCCGAAGCACACAGCCAGGATAACCAAGGAGTGGCTCTGTAAGAAGCATATCAAGGTTCTGGCGTGGCCTAGCCAGTCTCCAGACCTAAACCCAATAGAGAATCTTTGGAGGGAGCTCAAACTCAGTGTTTCTCAGCGACAGCCCCGAAACCTGACTGATCTAGAGAAGATCTGTGTGGAGGAGTGGGCCAAAATCCCTCCTGCAGTGTGTGCAAACCTGGTGAAAAACTACAGGAAACATTTGACCTCTGTAATTGCAAACAAAGGCTACTGTACCAAATATTAACATTGATTTTCTCAGGTGTTCAAATACTTATTTGCAGCTGTATCATACAAATAAATAGTTAAAAAATCATACATTGGGATTTCTGGATTTTTTTTTTTAGATTATGTCTCTCACAGTGGACATGCACCTACAATGACAATTTCAGACCCCTCCATGATTTCGAAGTGGGAGAACTTGCAAAATAGCAGGGTGTTCAAATACTTATTTTCCTCACTGTATATATATAAAATGTCATGGTGCATTTCCTACACAATTGAACTAAAATTGTAATTAAACCTTCGAAATTGCTTTTAAAAGCAACCCTGACATTGATTAAGTGCACAAAACAATCCCTTTCACACAAGAAAGTAAAATAACTTAAAGAGTTACTACAAGATCATTCACATGTGCTATCTTTATACTCACCTTCACAAAAAGCTCAATTTCAGGATCTTTCTCCTCTTCGTTTGAGGTCATATCGGTCAAGTGAACAAAATTTCAGAGGCAGAGAATTATAAATATGTAACCTCTTTTCTTGCATAAATCGTCTTATTTATGTCCAGCGGGGATTTATGTCAGCACTGTAAAAGTTGGAGGGTGGAGGTGCTGTTTTGATTTGGCCTCTTGCGGTCAGCTGTGACACAGAGACTCTTGAACTGTCACAGGAGGGCTAAACATAGCCTCCACGCAGAGCAAGAGCGAAAGGGAGGTGCTTGTGTCACCTACACCTTTGCATGCTCTCTTACACAATCGCTCACCACCTTCATATGATGAATCATATTTCACTCCTTCCAGTCAATACTCAAACTATGAGTCACAGAGTTCTGAACTCTTGCAGCAGTGGTGTGAATCCAAACAGGGTGTCCTTAAAGTTTTACAGTAATGAACAAAAACATTGGGAAACATTTTCATTATAAACAATGGTGCTTTTGAGTAATCATTTGAATAAAAGGGATGTTAGTCTAGTTTTACCAAAAGCCTCCAGACTGGTCTGGTTTGCTGGTTTTAGAGGGGTTTAGGGCACTTGTCAGCTGGAAGACCAGCTGTACACCACATCCCAAAGATGCTCTATTGGGTTGAGATCTGGTGACTGTGGGGGCCATTTTAGTACAGTGAACTCATTGTCATGTTCAAGAAACCAATTTGAAATGATTCGAGCTTTGTGACATGGTGCATTATCCTGCTGGAAGTAGCCATCAGAGGATGGGTACATGGTGGCCATAAAAGGATGGAAATGGTCAGGTAGGCCGTGGCATTTAAACGATGCCCAATTGGCACTAAGGGGCCTAAAGTGTGCCAAGAAAACATCCCCCACACCATTACACCACCACCACCAGCCTGCACAGTGGTAACAAGGCATGATGGATCCATGTTCTCATTCTGTTTACGCCAAATTCTGACTCTACCATCTGAATGTCTCAGCAGAAATCGAGACTCATCAGACCAGGCAACATTTTTCCAGTCTTCAACTGTCCAATTTTGGTGAGATCTTGCTAATTGTAGCCTCTTTTTCCTATTTGTAGTGGAGATGAGTGGTACCCGGTGGGGTCTTCTGCTGTTGTAGCCCATCCGCCTCAAGGTTGTGCGTGTTGTGGCTTCACAAATGCTTTGCTGCATACCTCGGTTGTAACGAGTGGTTATTTCAGGCAAAGTTGCTCTTCTATCAGCTTGAATCAGTCGGCCCATTCTCCTCTGACCTCTAGCATCAACAAGGCATTTTCGCCCACAGGACTGCCGCGATACTGGATGTTTTTCCCTTTTCACACCATTCTTTGTAAACCCTAGAAATGGTTGCGCGTGAAAATCCCAGTAACTGAGCAGATTGTGAAATACTCAGACCGGCCCGCCTGGCACCAACAACCATGCCACGCTCAAAATTGCTTAAATCACCTTTCTTTCCCATTCTGACATTCAGTTTGGAGTTCAGGAGATTGTCTTGACCAGGACCACACCCCTAAATGCATTGAAGCAACTGCCATGTGATTGGTTGATTAGATAATTGCATTAATGAGAAATTGAACAGGTGTTCCTAATAATCCTTTAGGTGAGTGTATATCTAGAGAGTTGCGCAACTTGTGAATGAAGTCGATAAGCGTGCATCAAATAACTATGTTTCATTTAGAGTAGTGGTGCCTATTGATGTTTTAGGAGAGCTCTATGCTGGTATGAATGTTGTAGCACATCCTTATGAATTGTTAAACTCTCTGCAAAACGTTTCCCTGCATATTCAAAATCTGTGCGAGTCAGTGGGTGCTAAGGTGGGACGTCCATCTGCTCCCGATAAGTACTATTGAGCTCTCAACCAATGATGCACTGGAGCTCCTCAAGGACCGCCTCCCTCATTTCCATGTTGCACACAGAAAAGTAAAAATAAATACATGTATAAATAAATAAATATATTTATTCATTTATTATTTATGCAGGTTTGGGCCTCCATACATATTAACTATGATGTTAATATTGAAAACTGTAGAAACAATTTTTTTTTGCAGAATGATTATGATTTTTATTACCCAGTTTTCCTGCACTGAAAACCCTAATAAGTCGATTTACTCAATTGAATTGAGTAATGGCATCTCCAAAACTTGTATAATTAAAGGGTTAGTTCACCCAAAAATGAAAATTATCCCATAATTTACTCACCCTCAAGCCATCCTAGGTGTATATGACTTTCTTCTTTCAGCCAAACACAATCGGAGTTATATTAAAAAATATCCTGCTCTTCCAAGCTTTATAATGGGAGTGAATGGTACCTTAGATTTTGAAGCCCAAAAAAGCACTTCCATCCATCATAGAAGTAATCCATACAGCTCCAGGGGGTTAATAAAGGCCTTCTGAAGTGAAGCGATGCATTTGTGTAAGAAAAATATCCATCTTTATAAACTATAATCACTGGCTTCCGGTAACGGCCGTCCACGCGTTCACGAGAGAGTCGAGTTCCAGCGTATGATGTAGGCGTAGCGTAAGCTCCGGTGAGAAGTGACGAACATGGAAGCGCATATGATAGAGCGAAACAAAACGCCGGTCATGAATTAGAAGACAACGAGGATTTGGAAAGAAAAATGTCAGAGGATTTTGATATAAGAGAAGAGGAGTTTGAGCTTTTTGTCCAGCTCTATTTGTTTGAACCGGAGTACACGAGCAGGAACTCCAGGAGATGGAGGAGGCTGCAGCAGCGGCACAAACACAAGAACCTGGTAGACGGAGAGTTCGGGAGACGTAGAGGAAGAGTACGGGAGACGTAGACGGAGAGTACGTGAGAAAGTAGACGGAGAGTTCGGGAGACGTAGAGGAAGAGTTCGGGAGACGTAGACGGAAAGTACGGGAGACGTAGACGGAGAGTTCGGGAGATGTAGACGGAAAGTACGGGAGACGTAGACGGAGAGTTCGGGAGACGTAGACGGAGAGTACGGGAGACGTAGACGGAGAGTTCGGGAGACGTAGATGGAAAGTACGGGAGACGTAGACGAAGAGTTGGGGAGACGTAGACGGAGAGTTCGGGAGACGTAGAGGGAGAGTACGGGAGACGTAGATGGAAAGTACGGGAGACGTAGACAGAGAGTTCGGGAGACGTAGACGGAAAGTACGGGAGACATAGATGAAGAGTTCGGGAGACGTAGACGGAGAGTACGGGAGATGTAGATGGAAGGTACAAGAGACGTAGACGGCAAGTTCAGGAGGCGTAGACGGAAAGTACGGGAGACATAGAAGGAAATTACGGGAGACATAGACGGAGAGTACGGGAGACGTAGACGAAAAGTACGGGAGATGTAGACGGAGAGTACGGGAGACGTAGACGGAGAGTTCGGGAGACGTAGACGGAGAGTTTACCTTTGCTGTAAACAACGCGCACTTCCGCATTCGGCACTTCTCACCGGAGCTTACACTACGCCTACGTCATACGGCAGGAACTCGACTCTTTCGTGGACGGCCGTTACCGGAAGCCAGTGATTATAGCTTATAAAGTTTTAAATCTGGATATTTTTCTTACAAAAATGCATCGCTTCACTTCAGAAGGACTTTATTAACCCCCCTGGAGCCGTATGGATTACTTTTTTGATGGATGGATGCACTTTTTTGGGCTTCAAAATCTAAGGTACCATTCACTCCCATTATAAAGCTGGGAAGAGCAGGATATTTTTTAATATAACTCCGATTGTGTTTGGCTGAAAGAAGAAAGTCATATACACCTAGGATGGCTTGAGGGTGAGTAAATTATGAGATAATTAGCATTTTTGGGTGAACTAACCCTTTAAGTTCACTTAACTTGGTGTTCATATAGAATGAACAGGTTAAAGTAACTAGATGCAAGTAGACTTAACCCAGATTTTCCATATAAATATTGTTGTTTTTAATATTGTTAGTTCAATTGAGTCAAATTTAAATCATACAATAACATGTGTCAAATAAAGAAGATGATAACTGATTCTTTATTAAATAATCATAATTAAACCATCTCTCAGAACTCATTTACTGGTAGTCAAACGTAATGACCAGCTGGCAGCTGTTAACGGATGGCATACAGTGTGGCGTGAGTCAGGTGGGTTTTGGGTGAAACATTCTGGTGAGTTCACTCTAAATATAGACGGCAGCTTCCCTGCACACTCATTTACACATGACTCCTGGCCTCAGGACTATAAAGAGTCACAAAGCCTGTATAAAGGACCGTTTACATTAGGCACAATACAAAGTGCTTATAATCTACAGATTCTGTACATATGATAAATGTTGTTGTACAGCTCTTGTTCTGAACTCAATACAAAAACACAACATAAAGAGTGACCTCTAGTGGTTGCTTAAATTTAATCTTAGTTTTAAGGTTCAGCCAAAGAAGAAACGAAAAGGAGGTTGTCATGCTCCAAACAAAAGCACTATAAAAGTAGTCCATACTGTCCCATAAAGCACCATAAAAGTTAGTTAGTAAATGACAGAATTTTCATTTTTGGGTGAATTGTTCCTTTCATTAAACGTGGTTAATCCACACAAAATGACCTATGCACTATCATTCATTTACTAATTATTCACCATACCAGTTACAGTACAAACACCACTTTTCAATGATTTGAAACTGATTTTTTATTTGATTTTGGGTTGCCAAATATCAGCAGCCAACAACAAATTTCTGTACTTCTATAAAGTTCTTGCTTTGCATAGTTGAATTATAAAAATAAAAAAAAAATGTAAACATACAACCACAAAATTTTCAGTTAAATACAGCACAAGCGAGGATGATTTAAGTAACTAGACTCAAAATATGTTTTTTAAGATGCACGTATTTTTGATTTCATAGTTACATTCCACCAAAGTGAACTAAATTAAACCAAACTAATTTAATTAAGTTTTTTTATTTTAATTTTGTTCAATTTGAACAATTTGTGTAAATCTCCAAAAAAAAAAATATATATATTTTTTTTTACTGTAAACTCCTGAATTATATTCATGTTTCGTGAAGCACATTAAGATTGAAAGTGAAGCGTGCAAATTATGAAGCAAAAACCTTGTATTTCCCACGTAACCACCCATACCACCAACTAAATAGCAGGGATGGATTACCGAATGGGCCAATGGGGCCAGAGCCCAGGGGCCCTCGACTACTTCTAAAAGTAGCAGCAAGGGTCCCTTGTGAAAATATTATTTCACTTATTCAGTGCAACAAGCAAATATAACAACCTATAGTGTATAAGAAGGGTTCAACATTTCCTTCTTTTTACAGAATCATTAAAAAAAAGGTCATCTTCATTCGTCATTTTATAAGCCCTACAGAAAAAACACACGTGACATTGATTATTTCTGTACAGACACGTACGACGAACAAATGCTCTATATAGTTGAACTGTATTTAAATGTGCTTCTACAGGAAATAAAATGCCTCTTTAACAAAGTGTACCTCAAATTCATCAAATCTTGTGTTTTACCTGGCTGTGAAAAGACATGTAGGACACGATTTAATAAATAATAGACAGTTTCATTTTCAAGTAACAGAAAAACTCAATCAAAATCAAAACAGAAAAGCTTGTTATAATTATTGCTTGCGTTTGTTCTTTTGGATTAAAAGAGTATAAAGCTTTGCGTACTTCAGTAACATGACTGGTAACATATTTTGCATAGTTATGAACTCAAAGCAACATATTGATCATTTCTTATTTTGGGGGGTAATAAGCAAGAACTTAAGTAGCACTTTTCAAACATTGCCAAATGTGCGTTACAAGTGACAACAGCATGCTCGTGGAATAACACATCACATTATTTAGGAACTTATTTCACAGCACAATCACTGCGAAATAATATTTTCACACAATTGTTTTGTAATTATTGATGATGTTTTGTTTGCAAGAAATGTTGTAGTTAAAAACGTTTTTACTTGATGCAGAGCTGATGCTAATATGGGCACATTTTATCAACATTTATGGTTGTGTCACATGGTACTAATGAGGACTAATCATTATTGTGCCATTAAAGTGTGCCATTAAAGTTTTGTACTGACTCTATATGTGTTATGACTCCACAACTGTGTGACGTTCTCCCTTAGTTTCTATAGGATTGTCATCTGTGTATCATTTTGAACATTTAAAGGAGTAATTCACCCCAACATTTTTATTCTGTCATCATATACTCATGTCATTTCAAACCTGTCTAAATGTCTTTCTTCTGTGGAAACACAAGGTGAGAGAGAATACACTATTATTAGCCATTATACAAGGAACAGAAAACATTAAAGTTAATAACAACTTAAATTTCAGGCTGTTTGTCACAAAGCCACTGCAAGGTTTTATAAGTCTTAAAATGGAGCTATAAGCTACTGGTGGTCTTTTGGAGCTTGATAGCATCTGTTGTAATAACCGCTTGAACATTCTTCAAAACTAAGGATGCACTGATATATCGGACATTGATATTTATTACTGACCAAATTAAAACCATTGGCATATCGGTCGCATGCATGAAAACACTAATATGCTCTGTATATTTATTCATTATTATGTACATATATTGTGTTTAATAAAGCTGATAATAGTTATTTTCTGTGGGTGATATAAATATATAAAAAAAAAACTACCAAAACAAATAAAGCCTGAAAAAGTGCGGAGTGGTGGTGGCGTAGTGGACTAAAGCACATCACTGGTAATCAGAAGGTTCACATCACTGGTTCGATCCCCACAGCCACCACCATTGTGTCCTTGAGCAAGGCACTTAACTCCAAGTTGCTCTGGGGGATTGTCCCTGTAATAAATGCACTGTAAGTCGCTTTGGATAAAAGTGTCTGGCAAATGCATAAATGTAAATGTAAAAAGTAAAGCATGCTCAATGTGCATAAAATGATTGCAAAAACAAGAAGTCCAAATGATCATTTTCCCCCACATCAATCATCATGTTATCATATTTATTTATATTTAATCTTGTATTTGTCTTTAACTGTAGCTCTCTTAAATGTTGGCCTGTTATATGTTCAATAGATCCAATGCATGTTCAATGAAACGTATTGTTAGATATAGAGTTGGGTCAAAATATTGAATTTCTGATGCATCGCAATCTTCATTTGAACAATTTCGAAATCAGTTCTTACAATAGGAGACAAACACTTGCATACATTTCATGTTATGCAACTAAAAATGTATATATCTGGCTACTGGTTGGTAAATGTTAAGATTTCATTCACCAGTGAATGAATTGTGTAGTATAGTAGTGGAGTATTCGGCAGCGAGATCCTTTCACAGCATGTTAAGACTAAAAGTTGTTCCGTGTAATGTGTGTCCAAAGATGAGATCCGTGTGACCCATTTGTCTGTCTCTTTTGATAACCTTGAACAATGAAACAACAATGTAAAATAAACATTTAATTCTAATCATGCATAGCATGGATGAGGTAAAGCCATTTGAGTCCTCTCTCGTTAATATGCGCTCATTTACAGAACTCCCAGTTTCCTTAAAGAGACAGTACCGGTTTTTAGCACGTGCTCCAAAAAATGAATGTAAATAGTAGAAATTATGCAATTAAACAATAAATATGTAACAAAATATAATGTACGCAATATATTATCATATTTTATTGAATACATTGATTTAAAAAGCAAAAATGTGACTAAAATGATGAAAAACTAATAAAAAATAATTTGTCAAATTAATATTTTCGTAATGTACCTAATTAGAAGATCTCCTTTATAATTAACAACATTAACTGGGAGAGAATTTCTTTCATATGTAAGTAAAAGGGACATTATAACTGAAATATAATCATATGAATTGATTATATTCAATTATCGAAGCATTGGAAACAGAATCGAGAGCTCTTGAATAGGAATCAAATCAGGAAATATGCATCAATACCCAGCCCTATAGAGATACAATAAAATAGCTTTTATACCTCTTTGTACATTTTTAGCACTCAGCAAAACCTATAGTATTTCGTTAAAATTGGAATCGGGTATCATTCAAAAACATTCATATGGGTGCATCCCTATTCAAAACATCTTTTGTGTTCCACTGAAGAAAGAGAGAACAACATACAGTAAGGGCGAGTATAAGATGACAGAATTTTGTCATTTTTGGGAGAGCTATCCCTTTAATGTCATGCATGTGCTCGAATCATTTCAAAATCGCTCCATTTAAAAAAAAAAAAAAAAAAAACCTGTTCATTCAAGTAAAGGTTCGTCATCCTCATCATCCTCCAACTCCAACCGGGCGAATGGACGTGTAGACGAATTATTTCTGTTCTTCATTAGCTTGAACAGACAGGTGAAAGTGGTCAGGATTATTAAGACCCCGAGCACGATACCCACCGCTAGCGCCAGCTCTCCGCACTGCTCGTTAACTAGCGTGCAGCGCACATGAGCGAAGCTGCCGTTGTTTGGCATTGGAGGAATGCCGATGAGGTGGCACATGAGAGGATACAGATCCACACTGTTGAAGCTCGACATCGTATAGCCTTTGCGGAAGGCAGGCCCATGGGCGGCCAGAAAAGGGTGCATGCTGGGAAGTGTATTGTCATAGCCATGATCGCCCACTGCGAAAGAGAAGAAGCATAGGGTTTATTATAATTACTTTCTAAAGCACCATTCAAAAGACCAATGTTGCTTCACAATGCAGCAAAAGAGTCGACAACTAAGTGTCTATGATATTCTGGTCTCTAGATATGGCTCGGGTTCCTCCTTCAATGTACATCTATTGACTTTTTCACCAGTTTTTTCATCCGCAAGGTAAACACTGTACAGTGCATCCAGAAAGTATTCACAGCGCTTCACTTTTTCCACATTTTGTTATGTTACAGCCTTATTCCAAAATTGATTAAAATCATTATTTTCCTCAAAATTCTACAAAAAATACCCCATAATGACAACGTGAAAGAAGTTTGTTTGAAATCTTTGAAAATTTATTAAAAATAAAATCACATGTACATAAGTATTCACAGCCTTTGCCATGACACTCAAAATTGAGCTCAGGTGTATCCTGTTTCCACTGATAATCCTTGAGATGTTTCTACAACTTGATTGGGGTCCACCTGTGGTAAATTCAGTTGATTGGACATGATTTGGAAAGGCACACACCTGTCTATATAAGGTCCCACAGTTCATAGTGAATGTCAGAGCACAAACCAAGCCATGAAGTCCAAGGAATTGTCTGTAGACAGGATTGTATCGAAGCACAGATTCTGCAGCATTGAAGGTCCCAATGAGCACAGTGGCCTCCATCATCTGTAAATGGAAGAAGTTTGGAACCACCAGGACTTTTCCTAGAGCTGGCCGCCCGGCCAAACTGAGTGATCGGGGGGGAAGGGACTTAGTCAGGGAGGTGACCAAGAACCCGATGGCCACTCTGACAAAGCTCCAGCATTTCTCTGTGGAGAGAGGAGAACCTTCCAGAAGAACAACCATCTCTGCAGCACTACACCAATCAGGCCTGTATGTTAGAGTGGCCAGACAGAAGCCACTCCTCAGTAAAAGGCACATGACAGCCCACCTGGAGTTTGCCAAAAGGCACCTTAAGGACTCTCAGATCATGAGAAACAAAATTCTCTGGTCTGATGAAACAAAGATTGAGCTCTTTGGCCTGAATGGCAAGCATCATGTCTGGAGGAAACCAGGTACCACTCATCACCTGGCCAATACCATCCCTAAAGTGAAGCATGGTGGTGGCAGCATCATGCTGTGGGGATGTTTTTCAGCAGCAGGAACTGGGAGACTAGTCAGGATCGAGAGAAAGATGAATGCAGCAATGTACAGAGACATCCTTGATAAAAACCTGCTCCAGAGCGCTCTAGACCTCAGACTAGGGTGAAGGTTCATCTTCTAACAGGACAACGACCCTAAGCACACAGCCAAGATAACAAAGGAGTGGCTACGGGACAACTCTGTGAATGTCCTTGAGTGGCCCAGCCAGAGTCCAGACTTGAATCCGATTGAACATCTCTGGAGAGATCTGAAAATGGCTGTGCACCGATGCTCCCCATCCAACCTGATGGAGCTTGAGAGGTCCTGCAAAGAGGAATGGGAGAAACTGCCCAATAATAGATGTGCCAAGCTTGTAGCAACATACTCAAAAAGACTTGAGGCTGTAATTGGTGTCAAAGGTGCTTCAACAAAGTATTGAGCATGCAAATACTTATGTAAAGTGTTTTTTTTTTTTTTTATAAATTCGCAAAGATTTCAAACAAACTTCTTTCACATTATCATGATGGGGTATTGTTTGTAGAATTTTGAGGAAAATAATGAATTTAATCCATTTTGGAATAAGGCTGTAACATAACAAAATGTGGAAAAAGTGAAGCGCTGTGAATACTTTCCGGATGCACTGTATGTCCAACCACTAATGGCAAATCTCCAAGCCAAAATATAATCAATAGTAGTAGTGTTGATTGCCTGAACACCATTAAATAAATATAATGTAATCATGTTAAGCATTTAAACATCTGAAGGCAAATGTCACATGGTGCGCTTGATTGTTTTCACTGAACACTCACATCGTGGGAGTCTGCCATTTTTAACAATTGTCCATCCTTCATCTGCAACCAAGATGATTGGCTGAATCCGTTCATTGTTTTTATAGTGCAGCCTATCAGGAACAGCATCCTTCAGGTAAACCTTCATGTGTCTGTGACAGCTGGAGAGCTTTTTGTACACCGTCAAATTATCTGTTGCGTAAAACAAAAGAATAAACAGAAGAAATTCTCATTAGCTGAACCAGACGGATTCCGCAGACTTCTTTCAGATTTTGGAGGGAAAAATTGGTGGAACTCTGTGGAATGGATTTAAACATGGTCAAATGTGTTAAACTGAGAGAAGTACTATACACACTTATTGCTAGCAGAATGCTAATCAAATTAGCCAAATTCAATAAACATGTGAAGGAGGGGTGGGGGATGTACAGAACTTTGTTGTGACCAATGGGCGTAGCAAGGAAATTACTTTTGGGTGGGCCTCAATAAAAATGAATGGCCCAAATGTATATTTATTTTTAAACTTTTTAATACACATCTATTTGAAGACAAAGAATAATCTGTAATATTCTGGGTAGGCCTGGGTCTAATTTGGGTGGGTCTAGCCCACCCTTGGCTACGCCACTGGTTCCAATTCTACGGAAATCTACTGAGAGTCCTAAGAGATGGTTGAGGGTCTGTTTTTATCCATATTATGAAACTTAATACTCACTTATTTGAATATTTTTTAGTTAGGTATTCAAGACGATTTCACCGTTCATGTAGTATATCAGCCTTGGATATTATATCTTGATAAAAACACATCGTCAGGCCGATTAATCCGAAGATATTTGGACATTTTGAGACGAACAGTCAATTGATAAAACAGTGAATCCTTTTTAGACATCTTGCTTCCGGAGTTTTCCCCATTCTTTTTTTTTTCCATAGGGATTTCATAAAATCCTTCATAAGAGTTTTAAACCATGAGGTGAATCACAACATTATGAACTTTGATTTGAAGCAAAAACATATTTGAAAATCAGGCAAAAATAAAAAAGGTACAAGACTGTGTATTTATCATCTTTAATAAGGGACTGAACTAGAGACAGACTTTTAACCGATTTTGTCTGACAGTTGCTTTTTGGAACAATCGGTTATCGGAAAAAATACATGCAGACAGTCGCCGATATTTATTTTCATTTTTACCCCCAATTTGTTTTTATTCCTTATCGTTATCCTTCCTTATCATTATGGTGAAATATATGCATATAAAACTCTTCATCTGGTGAATCTATAGGTTATAAAAAGCTTAATTTGGTAAATACTTACACATAGAGCACTGTTACGGAGCCAAATCTCCGTAATGCCTTGTGTGTTGCGTGCAGGCTTGTTTAAAGTAAAAAGTCCCGCGTTATGCACCAATTCTTAATTTCTCTGGTTATCATTGATATTTTGGTTGCACAATAAACTGCTTTTGGGATTTTATTCATTTTGCAGCCTCGATGTCTGTGCCCTTCATAGTAAGGAAAGAATAATTTTTGTTATTTTTATTATTGTATTGATTGATTTAGAAAAAAACTATCAGCTGATTAATCGGTAATCTGCCTTTTCCACCACCTTAGTTATTGGCAAAATCCAATTTCCAGTCAACCTCTAGAATGAACTACGATCCCATGAATCATTGAGAATGGTGTAATCGAAATATAATCTATTGGGAGTGGGCAGACACTGCAGAGCTCTTTTAGCGCACATTGTTCACTGTGACTCTCTGATTGGTGGATCTCTCTTTGGAATTATGGGTAATGTAGTTCTTAAATTCTCTCCCAAATTTCACTAATTTAATAACTTTTTAAATGAAGTCCAAATTACATGGACTGGTGGCTTTAACAGAAGCATATACCATTGCTTAACAACCTCAGTGCTCACCGTAGGTCTGCCTTGGTGGCGGCGTAGTGGGCTAAAGCACATAACTGTAAATCAGAAGGTTGCTGGTTCAATCCCCACAGCCACCACCATTGTGTCCTTGAGCAAGGCACTTAACTCCAGGTTGCTCCGGGGCGATTGTCCCTGTAATAAGTGCACTGTAAGTCGCTTTGGATAAAAGCGTCTGCCAAATGCGTAAATGTTTAAATGTAAATGTTTAAATGCCTTTAAAGGTTTATAAGTTATCGATAATAATCAATTAGCCTATGGATAAAATGAATGTGATTTTTACTTCCAGAAGCCGACTCTTGTGCTCTATTGGCTCTATTTTGATGGGGAATATTTTGCATTCAAATGCAAAGTAAAATAAAAATTTATTCAATTGAATTCAGCAATTTTGTGTACATCTAACTTGCATTAAATATTCATACATACAGTAAGCATTACATCCTGCTCAAGGGATTTTGGTATGAGCCATTCAAAAAAACTATATTGGTCAACCATTAAACTGAATAGTAAGAAAATTCACAGTTCACCATGTCAGATGGTGTTTTTTGTAAAAACAAATATAACTACAATAGAATTTATATGACAAATGAATACCTGTCAGTGGAATGATGGCGCCCACAGGAGTGAGATCCACTACGGTATAGCTGTTGGGACTGATGCAATCATCCAGTATAATGAGTCTCTCTTGTGAACACTGAGTCATACCATGATCGCTAGTAATGATAATGTTTATTTTCCCCCATAATCCTGTTTTGTTGAGCTGCTCCATTAGTACACCTACAAGATTGTCCACATCCGTCAGAACCCGAGACATCTCTGTTGTGTTATCAGGGCCATAAAGGTGGCCCGTCCGGTCAGGTTCTTCCCAGTATAGAGAGGCAAACTTAACAGATTTGTCCTCAGTCATCCACTTCGTCAAGTTTCCCAGCCTCTCTTGGAAGGTCACCCTTGAGTCATATTCAAATTTGTATTTCAACGTGTGGTTTTGAATATCCACGTTTGTTCCTGGCCACATAGCAGATGCTGCTTTGTACCCAGATTCCTCTACGGAGACCCAAATCGGTGTGGCTTCGTCCCACCAGAATGGATCGCTGCCATTTTGAAGAGAGAAATGCTTTTTCGACACAGGGTCGTACATCATGCTCGCAAGTATACCGTGGCTCTCCGCGTACAGTCCCGTGACGAGACTGTAATGATTGGGGAAGGTTTTTGTCGTAAAGACATTGATGAGTTCATGAACAAGGACACCATCGGAGAAGAACTTCTCAAGATTGGGTAATGAGTATTTTTTTAGATAGTCTGCACGAAAACCATCAAATGATACCAGAAGCAGTGGTGGCGTATCGTTGCTGGACTCTGTCCCTGTTCCATTTTTGATTGGCATAGCTAGGGTTATCCCACTATAGGCGATGAGAGCACACAGATATCTGCGAAACTGCATCATGTGGCAGGATGCAGGATTGTGAACTGTACTTTCTTCACTGTGAATACAAAACAGCAGTTCATATCAGACAGCCTGTTGAATGCTAAAGTTGTCGTGAAAGCCCATTATAAATTGGAACCGTTTTTACCCACAAGCCAACATGTCAACAACTCATAATCCCTCCCTCCAACAACTTCTCCATTTACTTTTGAGTCACTTTGATCCAGAAACACGTTTTGAGTTTTATGCACTAAATGTACAAAAGAAAGAAGTTAAAATGAATAATATGAGCCAACATTTCAATGATATTGATATTCTGTACATCTCTGCAACGGTTCAGATTAGAAACATAATTAGATCGTTAGAAAACTGAAACTTTCCTTTTTACTTTAGTGCATGCATAAACCTCCAAATGTCAAACAATACTAGTAAACATTACTCAATTTTATAAAGTATAAAGGTGATGAATGGAAGGCTTTATAATATTAACTCTACCTAATACTCTAGTATGTACGGATTAGACATATTCAACTGTAAATATTAGCATTAAATAATAGGCAGCACTTTTCTGTAATACATTTAAACAAGAGGAAGTGATACAGGAAGCATTGGAGGGAAAAAACGTGACTAAAACTAAATTTGATGTTTATCAGGTGTATTACATACAGTATACCGGATCAAAGTCACTATCTGATCGATATACCGTGGCGTAAAATTCATTTACACTTCTATTAATTTCTATCTCTCTATTTGCCAGCAGTTCACAACAGTAAAACTACACAATTTCCAACCAACAAGGACAGACTTGACACTCCGGCGAATAATGTCGCTCTGATCACATTATGATGATCAATGAAGGTTTGGGCAAACTTGCTCTTTTAGGAACTTAAAAACACAGCCAAGGAGAAAGAAAACAACCTACCTTTCGGTTTGGGACGTCGGGACGCGTGACGTATAAATACAGACACATTAAGGCGACACTGTTCGACAATTTCGCTCTGACTGATGAAGTCGTTTCCGTATTTATTTGATGCCGTTGCTCGCGCTTCCTCAAAACGCACTGATCGCATGACGTCATAAACGACCAAACAGAATTACGCGAAAAAGAGCGCGCGCGCGAGTCCCACTGCAGGTGCGCCTTCTGCTCACATTAGACATAATAATAATAATAATAATAATAATAATAATAATAATTAAAAAAAAATTATGTTTATATATGATGACAGTTCAGAAGCTAAGTAAAAACGGCAAAACAAGGTGCAGATGGCACAAACAATATTTCATAACATTGCAATAAATGAAATAAAGTGAAAATGATGAAAATGATGTGAAATCACTGGAAAGACAAACAAAATAATTAAACGAATTAATAAATACATATTATAGTTATTACAAATAAAATAGTGCAAATTAACCGTTTGATCAAAATCAAATAAATGCTTACAAATTCCATGTGCTATATGGGAAGCTATTGCAGCAAATCTTCCCTAAAACGCAAATAAGGGCATTACATACTTTTCCTAACGTGTCTACGCATGGAAAAACGCTCCTGTGTGTCGCGACGCGTACTTCGCCGAAATCCTGAGGTCAACCAATCAGAGCGGTCTCTTTTTAAACAAGGAAGCGCGGCACTTCGTTCTGAATGGACGGAGTCGTGACGTCAGCTCCCTGTCAACCAATCAAGGACTTCGTTGACGCGACGCGGCACAGACGCTTTCTCTAGCAGTCTTGTTGGACTATCAATGAGTAAACACGCTTTTGGTAAGGTAGGTTGTCATTAAAACATTTTTGTTTCACGTATCTCCGAAATTACATTTCATATTTCAACAGTTGCATTAGGGAGTCTCTGTGAGTCCGTCACTGTAATGCAGTTTTTTTTCTTCATCTGAGTCTCTTGCGTCTTGGTTATTTCCTCTGTTGTGATCATGTATTTGAAGGAATGGCGCAGCAGCAACGCTTTTCGCTCTCTGAACATTAAATATGGATAATAAGTTTTTAGGGGAGAAAAAACTTTGCGAAGTGCTGTTCTTAAGCAGTATAAATGATCGTTTATAAAGAAATGTTCATATTATTTCCTTTCTAAACAAATCCTGTTGGTTAGTTAGGCTACTCTTTCATCTATTTAGAAAAATAACCATGGTTCAAGTCAGTTAGAGTTGGCAGGTGTGTGTGAAAGCTATTAATTAAAACTATTAATATGATCGTTTCAACGCACTCTCGGCGAAATTGTAAGGATACATACGACTTTTCAAAATTTGGCTAATTCGTATGATATCGTACGACTTTTCGTATGACTACAGCTAATGACGTCACTGGACATCGTTTCCATCTAATATCAATTACTTGCTTCTATCACACACAACTTGGTTGCACCAGCTATATGTAAGTTACAACTTTGCATAGTTGTGGCAGGGGCGAAAATTTCATCAAAATGTTGGGGGGGACAATAAACATAACAATTCTCATGAGCAAATTTTGAAGGGGACACCAAGGTTTTTTTTGTTGTTGCCCCGTTTGTATTTGTATTATTTTATTTCTTAAACAATTATTTTAAGAATATATCATTATATTATTTACAATACACATATTTTAATGATATTTTAGGGGGGACAACCCTCAGATGATGGGGGGGGGTGCAAAACGAACTCAGATGCGATTGCTCTGTTAGTGCAGTTCATTTGAACAAGTGTGAACTGCCATCCTGAACCTTGGTGCCCACCAAACAAGCAGCTCGAGACCACCTGAATCACCTTCCAAATGAACTCTGGTGTGTCAGGATGAAACCGGTGCACTTTCCTGTGTACACCACCCGGTGTCAAGATTCAACATACACAAAATATTTAAGATACACACTCTAATGATTGGTTAAGTTTAGATAAGGGGTTTGGGTAAGGGCATAATATTAATAAGCATGTCCTTAATGCCTTGTGCGTGCATTAGCACGTGATGAAATCGTACGTAATCATACGAAATAGCCAACTCGTAAAATATGTACGTATTTTCATGAGACTGGACTGGATTTTTAGGAGCATTATTTACTTTTATTAGGGCATTAAACTCTGCGTGTCACACTTTTATGTAAAATACATACTTTCTTCCAATTTGGGATGCCCAATTCCCAATGCGCTCTAAATCCTCGTGGTGGCGTAGTGACTCGCCTCAATCAGGATGAATCTCAGTTGCCTCCACGTCTGAGACCGTAAATCCGCTGTTATTATCACGTGGCTTGTTGAGCGCGTTACCGCGGTGACCTAGTGTGTGTGGAAGCTTCACGCTATTCTCCACGGCATCCACGAACAACTCACCACACGCCCAACCGAGAGCGAGAACCACATTATAGGGACCAGTAGGAGGACCCCATGTGGCTCTACCCTCCTTAGCAATTTTAATTTTTTGTTTTTGGCATCATGACAATGGTCTACACACAGATTTAGCATGCGCTCATAAAAGTCATGCCAAAATACAGATGTGTGGCAAACTTTCCACTTTCAGAGACAGCGTCCTGTTGTTCAGTTTGACAGTGGCTTTGCTATGAATCAGGACAACTTAAAAACACAGAGCAGTGGGAAACGTTTTGTGTCCAATCCGTCACTTTTCAACAGTAGACTCTCTTGGTTAGGGCAACTTTTTCACAAGTTGGTCATCCAAATATTTTTTCTTTAAAATGCATAATTTTTTCATTGTAAAATACAATATCCTGAGACAACTATGGCTACATCCACATCAATCCGGATAAACTTGAAAACTGTGTTTTCGTTTTTTTGCTTTTGTTTTTTCTCGAAATGCTCTCTGTTCAACTGGCGTTTTCAGACATTTTCCAAAAGTTGCAACTCCACATTGAAAAATGTCTAAAAACGCTAAAATCCCCTTACTACACATGCAAAAAAAAATAAGAAGCGTGGCTTTGTGTCATTTCCACATATGGTCTAATACAAAACTGTCCTTGTGTTCCCCGCCCCACAGCAATTCCAAGTAAATTTTCCCGTCGCCTTTGAAGGGATGCAATGTGAAATTTGTACAAAGTTACATCTATTTTTTAACAATGCTATCAAAGTGGATAACAACACCGCTACAACATGGGCAGCCATCTTGTTTTGGGTTGAATGGATCACATGTCTGCATACCATAACAACAAATACACAACTGTTTTCGAATATCTCCGTTATCCCTGTCCAAATGTATCCACCTGAGAAAGCACTGGACATAAACACTGTCTCAGGATGGAAGGCCAAAATGTAGTGAAATGAATGTGTTTTCAAACAGCAGGTCAAAGTGAGCCATTTTTTTGATCGACTTTGCCAAAAAGTGTTAACATTGTGGCTCACTGACGATATCAAAACATTGCTCTGTTTGAGCATCCCAGGCAGCCTGAAACATTCGCTTAACTAATGGTGTGAGTTCTAATTGGACAGTCTGTTTTCCCTACAATAATCTGATGGGATTGTTTGGTTGGTTTGAACTGGAATCAGACAATGAGACGGAATGGACTCAAGGGGTTCCCAGATTAGCAGGCAGCTGCTGTCCTAGTTCCACTGCTCAACCTCAACCAAAGCAGACTGTGACCAATTTCACATGTAAACAGTTTGTTTCCACATAAGAATTTCGAATTTTGAGACATTTCATGTTGTGGCAAATGTAAACAATTAAATCATTGTACCTAATTCCCACAAGTGCCACAAGTCAAAGCATCCTAAAGGAATTTCTATCATGATTTTCAACCAATAAAGAGATCAAATAAGAATCTGTTAAAGGTGAAGTGTGTAATTATGTTGGTACAGACCTTCAGACTGTTCTAGAATAGTGTGCTATGTCTTTGCTAACTGATCAGACTTAAAAATCTGAAAAATCTAGGGATGCACCGAAATTTCGGCCGCCGAAAATTTTCGGCCGAAAATGGCACTTTCAGCACTTTCGGTTTTCGGCCGAAAGAGAAAAAAGGCCGAAAATATGAGCCGAAAATATATACCTCCTCGCCCCGCCCCTCAGTGCTCAGATTTCAATCTGGATCGATCTAGCCCTTATCACGGCGCTACCAAACAAAGGCCGATCATGTCAGCGGTGTGGAAATTCTTCAACGTTTCTGATAAGGACATCAAATTTGCGATCTGCAGTGTTTATTCAGCAGAACTTTCAAGATATATATATATATATATACAGAGTACAGCAAGAGATTCTACAGGAAAATGTCACAACTAGCGCAGCTACAACACAATTTGAGACGTATAGCTGAACTACGCCAGAAGCGACAATCCCCTTGACTACGGTCGCATAAACAAACACCGCTTTCCTTTGCTTGCGCGGATTGCGCACAGGTATTTATCTGCCCAAGCACAGAGAGTGAGAAACTGTTCAGTGCAGCATCTCATGTTCTTGATGAGCTTTCTGACAGGAGAGACTGTCAGAAAATTTAGCAACTTTTGTTCTTGAAGAGAAACCTGTCACTTGTACTTAAATAGAAAGCGGTCCAATATGATGTGTAGCAATTACATTACACTTGTTCTTCACTTGAGGATACATCTGTCATTTACAGTTGAGGTTGGATTTAGTTCAATTACTGCTGTTTTGCACAATCATTTTCACTTAAAGTGTACATACGTTTATATAAACAGAATAGAGCACTGATCTATATATATAATTATATATTATAGTTATATATATATAGATCAGTGGAATAGAGACCCTCTGCCATTCTGCCTGTTGTTTTAATTAAAATTACTGTTGCATATTTAAACTTTTTGAAAGATGTTAGCTAAGTTAATTTCTTGACTCTTGTTTTGCATATAATAGTTTTCTAAAACTTTACATTATTTGGATAATCGTTAATAAAATCTGTTTAAAATTAGATTTTTACAGAACTGAAAGAAGAATAATATTAATATAGTTTTAATATATTTTTTTGTCCAATATTGGTGTTACTTTCAATAAAAGTGTGATTTATTTTATTGGTTTGTAGTTTTTCAATTCAGATTAATTAAATTCATGAAATTAATGAAAAAGTATAAAATGAATACAATTATACACAACATTTTTTTTTTTTTTTAAATAGGTAAAAATTTCGGTTTCGGTTTTCGGCCAAGTGCATCCTGGATTTTCGGTTTCGGTTTCGGCCCAGAATTTTCATTTCGGTGCATCCCTAGAAAAATCCCATAGACATTCATTGACGGAATGTTCAAATGGAATGGAATGCTTGTTAATTCAAACTCCAATTGACAAAAATGCAAATGTAAACAAACCTACAGAAGGCCTTTAATCTGCTTTAAATCTATCTGAGAGTTTGTCTGACTATCTATTTGACATTCTGACTATCTAGCTAACTAGCTAGATGGCTGTGTGTCTGACTGTAATGTCTGTAACCATCAATCTTCAAACATTAAAAAATGTGTTTTAACTTTTAGACAAGGCTTTGTCAAGCCAACATCAATGTTTGACTACAAACTTTATCTATTTAGTTCAATATAAAATACCTCCTTCAATCCCAGTATAACATGTAGATAAATAAAAGACTAAAGTTGATTTTCTAAAACGGCAATGAAACATTGCTCTGTTTGTCAGTGCAGCCCCACAAGGAATTTCCAAAATGTAGGATCGCAGGGAGTCATTTATATTCATGAGAAAATAAGTAAGTGATGGGACGATTTTGTATGACTGATAAAGGTGCGTACACACTGCCAGCGACATCGCGCGCGACAGCGACTCAATACCATTCATTTTCAATGCGAGCACAGCGACTTCCGACGACACGAGCTGTCGCAACCGTTGGCGCTAGACGTGGGCGTGTCCAGCGACGCGACAAAGTTGAGAAAAGTTCAACTTTGGAGCGACTAACGGAAGCGACAGTCAATAGGAGAGACGACGGGAGAGCTCACGTGATCCTTCTCTCTCTCTCTCTCAGCTCCTGCAGTAACGGAAAGATGGATGAAAGGCTAATTCTTGCTGTTAGAAATTTTCCAGCGCTCTATGATATGTCTCTTCCCACGTACAAGGACATTTTTAAGAAAAATACTGCGTGGAAAGGTGTATCTGAGATCGCGGGGATTTTATGGACCCAGACAGAACGGCATTTGCATTTTCGCCGCAGATAAACAGCCGCTCTGGCAAACAGCACGCCTGGTTTCTCATTCATCTTTGATATAAAGCATTTTATGTACTGATTCCATTTATATTTAGTCTTTTCCCTCCAAAATGTTTGTTTTTAGTGGCAAGAAAAGCGATTCGCTGTCAACAGCAATGGAATGACATCCGTGAATGTCATTTATAAATGTTACTAGGCAACCAGTCGTGGGAACACCCACTAGCGACTTCACCGCCAGCCACTGGCGACCTGCAGCGATAAAGTCGCTGGCAGTGTGTACACACCTTAAGGACTGTGCTACATGATTGGTCGGAGAAACTATAACCCAACCCTAACAAATCTGCAGCCTAACCAACCAGTTCCATATAGTTTTGGACCAGGCTTTGTTTTTATTTATTTATTGACCAATGGCAATTCTTCCTCAATTCAATTTAGTCTTTTTGCAATTCCATTTGGTGTGAGTAATGGTGCAAAAAAATGACACTTGATCTTTAGGCATCAAATAAGATCCTACTTGATAAAATGACATTCCCATTCATTATACAATCAACTCATTCTCATGCTGTGTCCACGCTAATATGTTTTTCTTTGAAAGTGCACTACATTGTCAGATACTTGGAAAAAGATGTCTTTAGTAAAGGGAAAACTGTGACTTCAAACGGATTAGGATGTGGCCTCAGAATGTCAGTTTTGCAGATTCTTAGAGGATGTATCATTTTTAGGTTGGAGTAAATTCCATTTGCATTTCTTCAAGATTTTTGGACTAAAGTCATACAGTCACCCTAGAGGTATACAGTAATGTATTGTTTGGAAGTGTTGACCACTTTGGTCTAATTGTGATGATTATTGATTGCATGATGGCTTCACATGCATATTGAATAACCCCCCCCCCCCCGTATAAAACAAACAAATTGTTGTCATCACCGTAAAAACACTGTGTGCAGTTATAAGTGTTATTCTCCAGACAGTTTACAATGGATTGGTTTGTCCATTCATACAAAACACATGTTGTATCATGTTACCGATTCTTAAGGTCTCTCCTGGCAAGTCTTGTTGCTTTTGTCCCAGACAACTTAAATACATCCCATTTATGTTTCTTAGATTTATTTACCCCTTTTCATGGTTTCCTTTTTGTTTGCTCTACATGGACATATTAAGCACAAGGATTAGTGCTCGCCATTCCTCAAGAGTCAACTCTTGAGTCAACAAAAGAGTTATGAGGAAGTTGACAATATGAAAGGAGACTAACTTGTAAAACAAGTTGTTGGTGCACTTCTGTGTTGATATAAAAGGTGCCCATTACGGAACAGCACAAGTATGTACAGTTTCCTTTCAAGTAAGATTTGTAGATTTTGTTTGCAAGCCAGTGTAGCAAACTCAAGTTCAATATTTCAATGGGATTTGATATTGTATGTATTTTCTATTGGATTTCAGATGCTTCATTTTGACATTGTTCTCAGAATTTAAACATTGGCTGCAAGTCAATATTTTGGACATCCTCAAGAGAGCTTCAATGGAAAACATCAACAAAACTTCATGGAATCAAAGGGAACTAAATATTACAGAACTGTCTACAATAATACATCATAACTGCTGTTTGTGATACGAACATTGTCTAAACTAGAAGGTCTTCGCATATGCATTAAAACTTGCATATTGGATAGAAAGCTTTCAAGTATTGGGGCTAATGCTGGAGCCGTGCCGCTTTCCTGAACAATTTCCAGTGATGTCAGACTGCCAGGTAATCTCACTTCTCCAAGTTTTCCAGTAAACTCTTTTTAGTTTTCCTGCTAGAAATGTCAATGAAGCCAATGACTTTGTCACATGGAGCTGAAACCTCAAAAAATGAAGAAAGCCTCGCTGCATCTCAGGATGATCTATCCAGTTTGAAGGCTTTGACTGAAAAGCTCAAACTCGAGACCAAAAAGTCGTCTTACCTGGACTGGAGAGCACAGCTGGGGGCGATGCTAGCACAGAGCCACAAAATCTCAGAGGCTTTAGCTGTGCCTAGCGAAGCACAAGAACAAAGAAGCTCAGATCCTCTTAAGCGGGCAAAGCCATCGCTGAGCACTGGGGTGTCCCATGGAGAAACACAGATGGGATTTGAAAATATAGACCAAGCATTGGTGTGGATAAGGAAAGAGCTGGTAGGTTGTGTTTGTCAACTTAGTTTCTGCATAAACTGATGACTAGTGCTCGCTTGGGAAAGTGCTGTGGCAACACGTCAATGAAGCCTGTATGTGGGTGCTTCTTCAACTTCGGGTAACTTAATGTGCCAGGGGTTGATTTTTATTAAAAGTAACGGATTTCAATTTTCACAGATTTTTGTTTTTATAATATGAAGGTCTCATTAAAACTGACCTGGAAACATTTTACCAGGCCTTCGTCATTTATTTTTGGTACTTTTTTCCATCACACCAAACTATTTTGCTCCAAATAAAGTTTATTTTAAAAGTACTTGTTAACCGAGTGGACAAAAGTGTCAGTGAAGAGCATGCTTGAGATGTAATATGAGACAAGTGATGTTTGAATAAAACATGGAAAAATAAAAGTAAATATCACTTGTGAGCAGAATATTTTATTGGGCATCATTTGTTATAGATCATTGTAAATGGATGTAAACAAAAACAAAGGATGTAAAAAAAGACGTATTTCCGGGTCCTTTCAGCAAAGTTTCTTTTTCAAGGTAAGTCAGTCCACTTGGCGGCCGTTTTTGGAAAGTTCTTGGGCAGTTTTGGCAGCTATTTTTTTACATAAAAAAGCAGCATGCCATGAATGTGTAACTTTTATCTACTTGTATGGGAAATTACCGAAATCTCCAAAATGGTTGGTCAAGATTACGATAAAAGAACATATTTCAAATAGGCAGTAAAATCTGACAACATTGTGCAGATTCACTCAAGCGGTCCGGATTCCCTCGGCATTTGAGGGGAATAGCGGCCTGGCATCCTGGCCCATCGGCTGCAATGTGTGCTCCAACTAGCGCTGGTGTTCCGGGGTGTGGGTCCAGCAAAGCATCTAGCTCGCACCGGACCATCTCCAATCCGTTCCTGGTCCTGTAAAGACACCAGCAGGTAGAGACCGGTCTTAAAGGCAGTGGTATTGAGGTTCTTCATTGGGATCAAGCAAACCCCATCAAACCCCATGATCAACGGGAAGGGCGTGTCGTTCCATCACAACTGGTGTAATAAATTATGTTTCTTTACCTAAGATTACTCTAGAAACGCAATTATACCATCTTGTATAGCTAATGCGCATGCATGTTCTTGAGTTGATTGACAGGCAATTTCTGTATCTTAAAGGTGATTTGTTATTTTACCTGTAAATCTGCGTTCACACTGCCAGCGACAAAACAACGTCATCTCATTCATTTTCAATGAGAGCTGGCGACTTCCAGCGACACGAGCAACGGCGACCGTTGGCGACAGGGTGTGGGCGTGTCCAGCGATGCAACAAAGTTGAGAAATGTTTGACTTTATGCAAATGAAGAGCGACTTTCGGGAGCGACTGCCAATACGAGAGAAGATGGTTGAGCTCACGTGATCCTTCTCTCAGTGACGTAAAGGCTAATCCTTGCTGTTAGCAATTCACCAGTGTTATATGACATGTCACTGCCCACGTACAGGGACATATTTAAGAAAAATGATGCGTGGAAATGTGTATCTGAGATAGCGGGGATTCCAAGTAGGTTTAAATCATCAAATTGCCTGTAAAATTAACTATTAAATAATTTGTTTTGAAAATGTATTACATGTTTGACAGCAAACGAACCATATAAATGATCCGATATAGTGAATAAACGTACCATATTAATAACCTTTCAAATATTTTAATAATAATAATATTAATTGTAAAGAAACAGTGCTGTTTAGACTCTCCATACACACCACTAGCGACCTAACCGCCAGCCATTGGCGACATGCAGCGACAAATTAGCTGGCAGTGTGAACGCAGCTTAAGGCGGGTTGACCGTTGGCTGCCATTGGGCGATCACATTTCTCCCATTCATTTTAATATAAGTGGCCTGTCTCTGCTAAATGGTCTCTGTTTTGACAAGCAGGAAATTTTCATGGAGCAATGACGTCCTGTGAAATATTCACATTTATAAGGCCTTTTTCCAAATGATCCAAAACGTGTGAAAATATAATTTAATTGTGTGTATTTATGATACATAAAATGATAGCTATGATATTAGCCTTAGCAAGACAAAGTAGTCAACCAATTATATATATATATAAATGCCATTTACATCATTGTCATTTCCACAAAGAAATTCCATGTTTGGACTTAAATCTCCTGTATTGCATGAACATACACTGTTGGTCACTGTTAATAGACAATTTAAATAAATGATGTGCAAAATGTTTTAATGAGAGATTGCTTTCTAGAAGTCCATTGTTTTAAAAGTGCCTGAAGTTGAAGATACACCCATATGTATAATGCACTAGAAAACTACTAGTTGCGATCCATGATGCTGATTAGTCAATACATTGGGGTGTCTAATCAGTGCTACAATACATAATATATAGTAACAACTATGACGTTAAACACTTTTTACCAACTACTGTACGTATCACTGTACAATAAATCACCTCCACTTGAGGTCATGCTAATGTGTACTTTGAATACATTTTGTTAATGTAATTTGTAGATGTTTAGAAGCATCTTTCTATACCAGTTTAATATGCAGTCAACTTTTAAGTAAGCTATTCGTAGGTTAACTTCCTGATGAGTGTAAACGATGTACAGTAGATCTGTGGTGCTTTCCAAAAATTGCTCTGTTTGTTTAAGTGTCATGTCAACTTATAGCTCAACTTCTTGTTCTACGTTTTGAAATGCTGTTTGTTACCGCTAGTGGTGCAGAAATTACACACTCCACCTTTAAGTATACATTTATAATGCATTATATATTCAGACCTGATGGAAACTGTTGACATTCATAGTACTGCAACTGTTTACTTTCTCTCATTCCTCTGTTGTAGGTCGAGATGCGTTTGCAGGACCAGCAGCTAGCACGGCAGCTAATACGTCTGCGCGGTGACATTAACAATTTGCGAATTGTGCAGACGTGTAACCAACATCGCAAGATGCTAAACGATGCCACGTTTGAGCTGGAGGAGAGGGACAATATGTCCGATTTGTGTGACGTCCCCATGTCTCCTGGATTAGGCCTCTCCACAACGCTCAAGGAGTCACCAAGATGAACATCAACACCCGACGCTTCTCCCTGTGCTAGTAACATGCGCTGATGAACAATGCACAATGACTTTTCCATGAGGTGTTTGTGATTACTGGTTACATATTTAAAACAATTATTTACATTCAGACTTATTTGCTGATGAATCATTTAATCCAATTTGTAAACCATTTTGAGCTCAGTTCTGACTCGAAAGAAGGATTCACGATGGCTTGAGGGCAAGTTTTAGGATATACAAGCGCATTAACTAGCCGATTAGATATTTTTAGAGCAGAGGAAAACTAGAAAAATGTCAATGCGCTATAAAAATCTCCATTACCTTTAGGACTTCATACATTTTTCATTATTTTCACAAAAATCACAATTTAAAAATTCCCTGATATTTCCAGGTTTTCCAGACTGTGGGAACCCTGGAATAAGACCAGGGTCAATTTTGACTTCATGTTTACTTTTAAAATTCACACGTGTACTGAGAAATTTGTCTTTGTCGTTACATGACATTTTGTTATAAGTTGAGAAACCGTCATTTTAAATATTCTGCACAAAAATGTTGTTGTCAGTTTTTAATACTGGACAAATCCTTCTGTAAAAGAACGAACTGTAAATTAAAGCTAATTATGATTACAAATTAAAAGTTAATTAATTAATAAACTATGATAGAATAATTGCATTGCATAGATATAGATTGCGTAGATATAGATGTATGTTATACTAGATATAGTATAACAATATAAATATTAAGATATTTGCATATATAATTTTTTGTTTATTATTATAATTTGTACTATTTACAAGTATTTACATTGATTTGTAGAGCACATGCTAAAAATAGGTACTGTCTCTTTAAGAAAACCAGCAGTTCTGTAAAGAGCGTCTTCTGTAAATGAGCGCATATTTATGAGTGAGTACTTGAATGGCTTCTTTACCTCATCCGTGCTATTAAAATTAAATGTTTATGTATTGTTGTTTTTGGGTATTAAGAGTACATTATTCAATGCAAAATGGGTTGTGTGGATCTCGTCTTTGGACATGCATTACACGGGACGAGTCAATCTAAACTTTTACTCTCAACAAGCAGTGAAAGGATGCTGATCCAAACACTGTTTAGCCCAAGACAGAGCACTTGCATGAAAATTAATTGGAAAAATTAAAATACCCAATATGGCAGATGAAGAAAAATAAGTCCCACCTTACAGGTAAAAAAACCCAATCACCTTTTAGATACAGACGTCAGTCAACTCAGGAACGTGCATGCGCATTAGCTGAACAAGCCTGAAAAAAGCTGGGTTTTTTAGCATGATCAGAGCTAAAGATGCACAATTTATGATACAATTGTTTTTTAATTTTTGGGATTCCCAATGTGCTCTAAGTTCTTGTGGTGGCGTAGTGACTCGCCTCAATCCGGGTGGCGGAGGATGAATCTCAGTTGCCTCCGTGTCGGAGACCATCAATCCGTGCATTTTATCACGTGGTTTGTTGAGCGCGTTACCGTGGAGACCTAGCACGTGTGGAGGCTTCACATTATTCTCCGCGGCATCGAAGCACAACTCACCACGCATCCCACCGAGAGCGAGAACCACATTATAGTGGCCATGAGGAGGTTACCCCATGTGACTCAACCCTCCCTAGCAACTGGCCAATTAGTTGCTTAGGAGACCTGACTGGAGTCACTCAGCACACCCTGGATACAAACTCGTGACTCCAGGTGTGGTAGTCAGCGTCTTTATTTCCATTTTAGTTTTTAAATGATCGTTATCTTGACCAACCTTTTTGGAGATTCATTTATTTTCCCCATTCAAGTAGATAGGAGCCTGGGAGCATTCCAAAGGAGCGGCTGAATGGACTGACTTGCCTTGAAAGAGGCTTTGGCTGAACTGAAACAGTCAGTGAATAACTTTGAGATCTGTTTTAGACAAGTTTTATAACTAACAGAGCGATTTGTGATCGTAACAAAGCTTTACACTTTGATAATTACCTTTGATGAGAGAGACGGCGGCTTCACAATGCAAGTGCCGTAGAACTTCAGATTCGGTATAGTCGTTCTTGCAGACTCGGCTGTAGGAGACTCATCACTTCTGCGTCGCTTTACCAAAGGGACGTTTGATGAATTCAGACAGACTCCTCTGGGAATTTATTTTATATGATCATTTTATCCATGTCCATACGTACTCTGAGGTGCTTAATGTTTATAGTTGATGTTTAATCCAAACTTGCAGATTACAGATTACAAAAGTGGGACAACACACTGTAGATGAATTAGTGGAGACTGGGTTTAGCTGTCACATGGTGATGTCACACGGGCATCTGTGAGATGTTTAGACCTTTTCATCTGAAAAGCATCACATTTTAATGAACATCTGCTAAACATCTTAAAAAGATCCTATTTACAATCTTTCAAAAACATCTGCTGGATGTCTTATTGACATATTTTGCAGATGAGCAAACGATCTAAAAAAATACGTCTTTCAGATGTAAATGCACATTAAAGGAATATTCCGGGTTCAACACAAGTTAAGGTCAATCGACAGCATTTGTGGCAAAATACAGATAACCACCAAAATAAATTTTGACTTGCCCCTCCTTTTCTTTAAAAATAAAAAAGCAAAAATCTTGGTTTCAGTGAGGCACTTACAATGGAAGTGAATGGGGGCCAACACTGTAAAAAATGTCTGTAATTTTAACGTAAAAGACTTTAGAACTGCTACGGTAAAACAACGTAAATTGGATAGCGATTAGTTACATTAAAATTAGGGCTGTCAATAGATTAAAATTCAAATCTGCTGCTGGATGGTTGTTTTGTTCACTGTATAAACTGCACGTTGCAACACAGCTGAAATGTGACTTACTGCCCTCTGGAGTAAACAGGCGGTACTACAAGCTTGCATTTCTCAGGAATCTTCAATATTACGGTCCGGGGGGCATTGCGATTAATTGCGTTAATTTTTATAATGTGTTATTTTTTTGTAAAATTAATCACACTGAATTAAAACGTTAAATTGACAGCCCTAATTCAAATATACGCTAACATTTTTTAGTATATTTAAAAAAACAATATATGTTTTATGGTAAATCATCTTTTCATGTGACAACACTGAAGAAATGACACTTTGCTACAATGTAAAGTAGTGAGTGTACAGCTTGTATAACAGTGTACATTTGCTGTCCCCTCAAAATAACTCAACACACAGACATTAATGTCTAAACCGCTGGCAACAAAAGTGAGTACACCCCTAAGTGAAAATGTCCAAATTGGGCCCAAAGTGTCAATATTTTGTGTGGCCACCATTATTTTCCAGTACTGCTTTAACCCTTTTGGGCATGGAGTTCACCAGAGCTTCACAGGTTGCCACTGGAGTGATTTTCACTTAAGGTGTACTCACTTTTGTTGCCAGCGGTTTAGACATTAATGGCTGTGTGTTGAGTTATTTTGAGGGGGACAGCAAATGTACACTGTTATACAAGCTGTACACTCACTACTTTACATTGTAGCAAAGTGTCATTTCTTCAGTGTTGTCACATGAAAAGATACAATCAAATATTTACACAAATGTGAGGGGTGTACTCACTTTTGTGAGATATATGTATATACATATACATACACATATATATATACACATATGTATATATATATATATATATATATATATATACATATATGTATATAGGATATATATATATATATATATATACACATATATATATATATATATATATATATACATATATACACACACACACACACGAGTCACACACACACACACATACATATATATATATATATATATATATTCAATAACTCACTGTTATTACTTACAATGCTCACTTACTGTTTAAATGTGATACAGTTATTTTACATCCTAAACATATTGTGGACCCCTATTATCTTACAAACTCAGCAGGCACTGTAACATGAAATTATATTCATGTTTTTTTTTAAATAGCACTTTCCTACCATGCTGTTTTCAATTTGAGATATGTAATATATTTGTATTATCTGTCTATACTGTATACAACCCCAATTCCAAAAAAGTTGGGACATTATGGAAAATGCAAATAAAAACAAAAATGAGTGATTGTAAAATTGATTTGGTGTCTGTATGGCAGTATTTATTACTCCAATGTTGCCCTCACAGATGTGCGCATTGACCATGCCTTTGGCACTGACACACCCCCATACCATGACAGACACTGGCTTTTGGACCTGACGCTGAAAACAACTTGGATGATCCTATTCCTTTTTGTCCCGGGGAACACGACGGCTGCTTATTCCAAAAACTATTTGAAATGTGGACTCATCAGACCACAAAACACAATTCCACTGTTCTACTTTCCATCTCAGGTGAGACCGAGCCTAGAGAAGTCGCCGGCTCTTCTGGACAGTGTTGATGTATGGCTTCTCCTTTATTACTTGCATCTGAGGATGCAGAGCTGAATGGCGCTGACCGATACTGAGCCCAAGTCGTGATATCCATTACAAACGAATGACGCTTTTTAAGACAGTGACATCTGAGGGATCGGAGATCACACTCATTCGGAAGTGTTTTTCCAGTAGGACAACGCCAAACCACATACTACCCGGATTACAAATGCATGGCTACGTAAGCAGAGAGTGCGGGCGCTAGGTTGGCCTCCCTGCAGTCCTGACAATCTCAATTGAGAATGTGTGGTGCATTATGAAGCCCAAAATATGGATAAAAAGCCCCGTACAATGGCTCAGCTGAAGACCTGCATAACGGACGAATGGGGGAAATGATGCGTGCTAAACTTAACCAACTTGTGTCTTCAGAGCCCAAACACTGAATAAGTGTTATTAGAAGAAATGGTGATGTTACACAGTGGAAAACACTTCACTTACCCAACTTTTTGGAGAATGTTGCAATCATCTCATTTGAAATGAGCATATATTTTCAAAAAACATAATTACATTCATAAGGTAAAACATCAAATAATTTGTTGTAGTAGTGCTTTCAATATATAACAGGGTGAATAGAATTTACAAATTACTCCTTTTTGTTTTAATTAGCTTTTTCCATACTGTCCCAACTCTTTGGGAATTGGGGTAATATTTTGTGTCAATGAAATTGATGTGACATAACATTGTTTCTCCAGCAAAGACAATGTCTATTCTTTAAAATGAGTGTCTAGCTAACAAAGTATAGGCCCACATGCAACACATAATGAACCGTTTCCACAGTTTTCATTTTAGTCACATTTTATTGTATTAAAATGACAAAGATACAAAATTTAAGCCTTTGTGTACATTTGTATCTTGTTAACCTGTGGAATCTGTACAACACATATATGCTTTGTATCATTTTCACTAACAAAACTTAGCTGTTGCATAACGTTTTAAACATGACAGAACAGAGAAAAAGAGATTATAACAAAAAAATGGCATGTATCTAATATATATATATATATAAAAATAAAATAAAAAAACATTAAAAAATCTCACACATTCCCCAAACAAAGCAAAGAGACAATATAATTATCGTACGTCCCGCTGTGGGACTAATGTAGGATGCATTTTTCCTTGTTTCCCGGAGACAACTGTATTTATACTCTATTAAACAAGTTTAATTATGAGAATCATAACAATAATGAACTCTGTAACACAATTAAAAAACAAAAAATAATGCTGCTGTTTACCCTGAATTGCCCTGTACACATCCTGAACACTGTGTGTACCGGTCAGCGTATGTTTGTCAATTAATGTAGTTATAGGTTATATGGAGAAGCTGCAATGAACAATATTGTACAGACGGTAAATAAAAAACAAAAGCAGAAGAATCAAAAGCAAATCAAAAAAAGAGAGAAACAACAGTTTATTACTCATTTAAAAAACAAAACAAAAACAACAATATTTGACATTTAAATTCAAAATGTTACATAATTGTTTTTGCTGGTGATTATTAAAGAGCAGCCTCATGAAATCTGATACTTTCACTATGAGACAACATATGATGGGATGTATCAAAACAAAAGACAAAAGAACAACAACAAAAAAATGCCAAATCACCTAAAAACAAACACTTGTTCCAACATACATCAAATAAAATAATAATAATAATTCAATTGTAAATATACCCGGATCTTCAGAAAACCTATAACTATGGCACACCCATGCGAAATTACACAGACAATTATTGGGGTTCTCTTTTTTTATACTGTACATACATACAGAGACGTTGCAACGGGGTAGGCAAACCAGGCAATTGCCCGGGGCCCCGAGCTTGAAGGAGGCCCCCTCAAGAAAGGCTGATTACATTGGACCACATCAACGACAACATGGAACCCCCTTAAATGAATTGATGGTACAAGACACTGCAATGACACGTCCAGAACCCCCTAAAGGGGCCCCATGATACAAGCTTGCTGTATGGGGTGGTTCTGGGGGGGGGTCCCTTCTGCCTAGGGCCCCCAGAGTCTCTAGAAACGCCCCTGCATATATATATATATATAAAATGATAAAAGCTACTGAAACACAGACAGTTTTTTAATATTAAAGATACAGCCAAATCGAAACGATTTCTAAAGCATAATATACATTTTCAGATTCCGTACATGTTTAGACAACACCACATAAAATAAAAAAATAATATTCCTAGTTTTCATTATTCCATTTAAACATTCGCATTAACTCAGTAACATGAATACAATCCACAGATCCAATCAAAATAAACTATAATTCGTTTTCACAATAAATAAAAACGTACTTGAGCATAAAAACCCTGACTTGACAACTAATTGGCACCCTTATGAACACATTGATGGGTAAAAACGATCACTCCTTACAAACATCTAATGTGTTATGAATGTACGTATGGAACATTTTGCCTGTAGCGTTGCCAACAAATACTAAAAAAAAAGGTCTGTAGCCATTTGTGGTCTCATACAAGTACGACTTTTTGTCTGTGAAATAATGAACTAATAACTAAAATATCATACACATTATTAGCAGATGGAAGCCCATTTCTGCCACATTGGGGGGAAAAAAATGAATATAAAAAGAATGCCATAATTATGCCATAATGGTAAGCCATAATTAAGAGATACTAAGTATACTAATATAATTAAATAGTCAAAATTATGGGATGGTAAGATGATTTACTATACCATAATTTTGACTTTTTATCTCATAAATATGACTTACTAATTATGAAAGAAAGAACAAAACAGATCGGGCTGAGCTGGCATTTTTCACTTAACAATAACTTTAAACCTCTGGTCATTAGTATATTAGTACTTATGGGTGGGCGATATGACCAAAATCCTATATCACAATACGAGTCATTTTATATCACGATAACGACATACATCATGATAACTTTTTCTGAAAAATCGATAAAATTGTATTAGATATTAAACCATGTCGCAATGTGTAATTTTGAGTAATCCAGTCAGTGTATTAAATACTTCAGAAATGAGAACTATTTTATCGTATATAATTTGCTCTTTATTTTGAACTTGACAAACATAGTCAAAGTAAAACAATAAAAATAAATGCCACATTTCAGTCTGATGACATGCACCAATTTTCTTCTTTTTATTATTATTATTATTATTATTATT
This sequence comes from Xyrauchen texanus, assembly GCF_025860055.1. Classification (NCBI taxonomy): domain Eukaryota; kingdom Metazoa; phylum Chordata; class Actinopteri; order Cypriniformes; family Catostomidae; genus Xyrauchen; species Xyrauchen texanus. The sequence continues at coordinate 2,951,582 of NC_068297.1, forward strand.
ATTATTAACTTTCCAAAGCAATGCAACAAACTTAATTATGCTCTTAGCGTTTTTAATAATCTATATAATCTATATAAAGAATACGATATGGATGGATTGTTTCCTGATATCAAACATCATTGGATGTGTTTTGATGTGTATTTTAAACACCCACGTGACACCGACATTGAGAGACCAGAATGAGTAGCGGGTGTGATCTGCACTTTTTCTGTCACAGCAGCACAAATGAAGGGTCTGGGATGACTTCAGTACTCGCGTGCACTCGCGTGTTTCAGATTGCGCGTCCGTGCAACACGCGCACAAAACTCAGCTGCATGTGATTGGATGGGAGGCGTGTTTAGAGCGCGAGATGAATCTCATTATTGTCTGACGGTCGCTCAAGTGATATTTCGGGCTTCAGAAGCGGATTCATTTGTTCTCGTGTTCTAGACGTGCTTTTCATCTAATGACACGTGAAAAACTGACGAGGAGCTCTGAACACTGATATATACACACACACATGGATATTTACATACATCGACACACACAATGTACAAACTTTGTTTTCTGCTCAGGATCACGTTTTCTAAAGACAAACTAATTCCGCACCTCAGAAGACGCACTTTTGACTTAATAATCATCTCTTATGTTCTGTGTAATGTGTACGTGTTAAGTGCTGTACACATTTCTCATGTGGCAGTTTTGAGTTACCGCGATAATGGCGATAATCTGTAAATAATGTATACCGGTTGGCAAATATATATCGGTTTATCGTGTTTACCGGTATATCGCCCATCTCATAATTATGTCTTTTAATCTCATAACTCTGATTTATCTAATAATTTTGAATTTTTATCTCAAAAAGTATGATTTTATATCATAATTTTGATTTAGCATCTCCTAAATTTGACTTTTTAATCTAGTAATTTTTTACTTATTTAATAATTTGTTTATTTTTTCTCATAACTATGATTTAGTTTTATTTATTATTTAGACTTAATTTTTATAATTTTTATTTTGAATCTCCTAATTGAAATGTAGCATCTCATAACTGTGACTTTTTATTTCATGATTATAACATACAAAAGCAATATTTTATTTATTTATGTATTTATTTTGACAAATACTGGCTTTCATAAATTACAACAAAGCATCATTGAAGGAATATTCCCAGTTTAAACATCTAAATCTATATTATTACAGAAAATAATGTTGAGTCATCCATCAGTTAGTAAAAGAGGTGCATGAATGCATTAAAAATAGAAGTCTATGGGGTAATACAGACCCACAGACTTCCACTATAAGTGCATAGTTGTCAACTTTTGTGCATTTATTTTTAAAAACTGAGGTATTGGTCAAAATTAACTTCTTACAGATGCTGTTGATAAAACTGTACACTTTACATCAAGGTTGTGTTTGTTGACATTAGTTAACACACTATGAAATTACACAAAATTACAATGAACAATTGTGCAATGTTATATATATATATAATTAAAAAATGCTAAAATATTGTTCATTGTTAGTTCAGGATACGTAATGCATTTACTAATGTTAACAACTAGAATCTTCCTGTTAAGTGTTAATGCTTAACTTGTTTTATTAACTTGAATATTACTTTAATCTCAATGATTTCCTGATCCTTAGATCCAGAAGCATTCAACAGTCAAACAAGCAAACAAACACAAATATCCATTGAGAAAAACTGATTCCCTGCATTTGATCAGCCGTTTTGCAGTATGTGCTTCACTCTTAGTAAAGACTGTTACACAACAAACACACAAAACATTCAATGTCACATTCCACAAGGAAGCATATAGCAAAATCTAGATTTCTTTTAGCAATGTCTTAAACACATACAACAGAGATCTCTTTTGACGAACCAGACTTTGACCTCGACAGTTCAGACATCTGCTTGGAAAGACGACATACGTTTCACAGAGTTACGTGTGTTTGCGTGACGCCTGCTGAGATTTACACAGTGAAAACATGTGAAAACAAAAGTCCACATATTTCACCAAAGAACCTGGATAACCGTTTGAGGCTATTAGAGAACTAAAAACACATCATATCCAAGCAGAACTGTCTAAAGTACTATTTATCTCTTATGCAAGTCTCATATAATTATCAGACAACCATCAAATCATACTAATAATCTTTCATGCACTACAGTATAAGATAACACAGTCCTGTATTTTGTAGATAAAGCTCTATGTGGGAATGATTTACCTTGTGCTGTAGTTTGCAATCCTTCATAAATGATCGTTATTGTGCTTCACGTTGGTACCATCAGTTAAGACCTAAACTGTATATTCTTTGCTTTTGTAGAAAAGGATCATATTTGTTAATGCATTATATAGATGTGTTGTATTCTTATGGGACACAATGGATCAGATTCAATGGGGGGTGTAGCATTTCAACAATAGACTGATGTAGTATTAACTCTAAGACTCTTTGATATACTGTACAAACATAAATTAAGACTTTATTCTATTGGTGAAATATATTGCACTGTGCTTTTCAGCTTGTACTATATGAAATGTCAATTCAGGATTAGTGCTAAAAAAACATCTTAGCTTGTATTGCATTTAATTTAATGTAATTCCAACAGTCTTAAATAAGATTTGGGTAACAAAGTAAAAGTAAGCATATTATAAATGTTTGCTAGCTGAAGTAGTTTAAAATATGAACGTAATTCTGTCGTAAATTAGCTTGTGTAACATATTTGTTCATGTTCTTCTAGACTGTTCCTGTTCCCAAATTTGTGCTAATAAACTTGTGCTTACTATACACTTGAATACTTGTGTTTTGAGATTGCACAGTCGGAAAATGAGGAAGTTTCATCCTTGTGTACTAATTTCATATTAAGTAGTTTAAAATGTGAACGTCATTCTGTCGTAAATTAGCTTGTGAAACATATTTGTTCATGTTCTTCTACTGTTCCTGTTCCCAAATTTGTGCTAATAAACTTGTGCTTACTATACACTTGAATACTTTTGTTTTGAGATTGCACAGTCGGAAAATGAGGAAGTTTCATCCTTGTGTACTAATTTCATACTATTGTTCAATCTCATTTAAAATGGGAACTTTTCTGTGCAAAATGTACTGAATGTACAGTGACTTGTTTAACCCAATGTATACCATTTTGCAGTTTAATTACTGGAACATAACACTTTTTACGATTTAAATATAACATGTTTTATGAGATGATCGAGGTCTTGTTTTAAACCAGTACATGTAGGGGAAAACACATGTTTTATCCTCTAATATTTCAGCGCCAAGGAGTTTAAAATTCAAAAGTATCCGTTGCTAACTGATAATGTAGCATTACAGGGTTACCAGAAACATTCTATATGTATGCAACATTGTAACGTTGATATTCATCTCATAATCTTCAGGCAGTTTCCACCAAACCACAAAGAAAAAAAATCATTTTCTGTACATAAAAACAAAACTCTATTTCTATCGTCCACTATATACAAGTCATTTCTGTTCAGTCATGTTTAGGAGAAACAGCACAAGGTAAGGCTTTACAAGAACATTTATATATTTAAAACACAATAATATACAAAAGACGGTTACGTTTTAGCACCTTGAAGATATTGTACATTTATATGGTGAGGCAATACTGGACATCAAAACCTTTTAGCCCTAAAGTTTGCCTTTCATAGTGGACTAACAAATACATATTTTCTGTTATTATTTTTTCACTGATATCTAGTATTGCTTCACCATCGTTTACGCTTTATGAGTCCTAAATAGGACCATCTATTCCAATGCAGTTACACCCCAGAACCGCTTCTAGAACCATGCAAACGTTGGAATGTATACTTCTGTATCATTCGGTCATGTTGCAGTTACATCTGTTTACGTAAAGTTCCATATACTGCACTGGCACATTGGACAGGAAATATATATATATATTTATATATATATACACATATAAATATACTGGCATTGTTGTTTGCTGAACTGGTTGCCTTGGCGGTTATAAGCACCGACGTAATAAGGCACCATAGGGTAAAAATAAATGGGTAAAAAAATGGAATAATTGCAAATTAAAATAAAAAATAAAAAAACTACAACATCTTTATGATGTCATCATAACAGATGCTATCTTTCAAGATGTCTACACATGACATTTAACCAGAATGGAAATTATGTATAATTTATCATGGTGGTGTGCATGATCATTAAAACATAATAAATACATTTATTATGATTTAATATAATGAATGCATTAAATATATAATTGTTAATATAATACATTGTAATCATTTTATTTATTATAATGAATGCGTGAAATACATATTTAGCAGAATGCTTCATTATGAAATTTCTTTTTTAATAAATAAAATTATAACAATTATAAAAAATAAAAAAAAACATATTAAAGAATTACGTTAACTAAATATTTTATCCATTCATTGTAATAAATCAAAATAAACTGTCAAAAAAATATATATTTCATGACTTCATAATGATAGATTATAATAAATTGTAATAATTATAATACATTTAAATGATAATTTATCATAATAAATGCATTAAATATGTTAACTGAACACTTCATTATTATTTTTCTAATAAATAATATTATTACAATTCATTGTACTTTATTATAATGAACGCTACTTTATGAAATATATATATATATATATAGTTAACTGAACACTTCATTAATTTTTAAAACTTCCATTTTATATCAAGGAAGCCCTTGCATTGTCTGATGATAGCAAATAAATATTTCAGTTTGAGATATTCAAGTCTGTCAGAAAAAATAGAAATGCCTGAGTTAAAAAAACACTATGCAATAGAAACAAAATGGGTATTTTCCCCCAAAGACATATGCAATCATGCATAATTGCAAAATACTGTTTAACAGCATAACAATAAAGTTCCATGTGTTCTTTGCATGGTGGTTGTATTTCAAAATCCAGTCCTCAGAGAGCAATGGCAGCTCATGAGGCTATTATATCTAAACCTTGGACGCAGCATTTTGGATGTCAACAAGTTGAATGCAGTTATAAGTTCACAGATTGTTAAGGGAAAACGTGCACTCTGTTCAAAATCCTAGAGAGCTACCTCAGTAGGCAGCATTTTTATTAGGCGAACACAATCAATACAGAAACATGTTAACAAAACAGTTTCGTATAATTGAAAATGAACCATTTTACCCAATATGTGTGCTTCTTCTAGTATAGCATTTTTAGCTTAACTATATGCTAATGCAAGATGAATTGAACCTCCCATCGCTGTTGTGTAGAGCATCCCAAATCGGTCCCATTCCTGTTAGAATGCTTCCTTAGAAGGCAACAACTCAAGTATGCAGTAGGAAGCAAGGCATCTCACTAGGTTTTGGAACAGAGTCCATGATTGAAGAAGAACTCATCACAGTGTAATAGCACCCATAGGAGGCCAATTAGTGCCTAATATTTACAACACAGATGTGCATGAGGGACGGCAGATGCACCATTAGGCATATGGCACATATGGTAGGCATCAAAAATAAAATAAACACACAATTTGGCACAACTAAAAATAATATGAAGAGATGCAGGTTTCTCCAGCAAACAACAGTGAACCAGAACACAATGGATGAGTTAAATCAAAGCAAGTCATGGAATGAAATCACACAAATGGTCTATTATTATAGATTTTTCAGAAGGACAAATATATGCACCAGAATACACCTGAGCCACATGTAGATGTGAGAGAAGGGCTAGCAGCAACCAGGGAGGACATTGAGTCCCAGCGTAAAAGAGCTTGTCTTATGTGTTCTAGTCAAGCAATCAAAATTGAACTTTTAGGAAAAGCATGCCAATTAGCATTCAATTCTGCAAGACACACAGTGGCGTTGGACTCTTAAGTCATACTTATAATGTATGAATTCCATTGCAATAGATAACAAATTATCAAATGGCATTGATGGTAAAGAATGCAAAACATTTAACGAAAGGTTGTTCGGTTTGTGGATGTCAAACGTTAGCGGAAAATGTCCATGGTTAATGTGGTGAACTACACCTATATTGGTAGCTACTTCTGGAAATGTAAGCGCAGTGTAGTTCTAGCGGGAAGACTAGCAGCTGTACATCATCACATCATTAGCTGGGTAACTCCTAGCCAATCACGTGTAAGCCATTGCTTTATAAGTCTGCTCACAATCACATTGCTGTTTCAGTGCAATAACACGGCAACCTCCTCCACCCCACCACCACCTGTTGAGTCCCGTCCTGCACGGGGGTAGGCTCCTCGCCCCTGCCTCCTATCTCCGGCAGGATATGACGGTCCGAGTACAACTTCTTCGGACCGCCAAACGGGGCTTACGCCAAAGAGAGAGACATTACATTTCTGTTTTATATTCATAAAATAAATGTAATCTTAAATTTCACTCAAGTCCTCGAGTCTTCCTGATAGAACTATTGTTATAGGATGAATTTTTTTGCCAATAGTTTTCAGTTGTCGGCTTTTCCCACCACCTTAGTTCAGTATCGGCAAAATCCACTATAGGCCAACCACTAGTGTGAACTTGACTTTGTACATCCACCAAAAATCCCCTTCACACCATTTGATTAGAAGTCATTGAGCAAAACGTTTGCAGATGAAATTTGTTTATCTAATGCAACATCATTCAGACATTTTTAAGTATGACTCAAATGTTTAAATACTTTTCTTGGCCACTGTTTAGAGGATAAAGGTATAGTGATTTGAATTCTTAAGCTCTTTTCCCAACCTGGCAAGAACCCTTTTCACCTGCTCTATGCACCTGTATAGCAATTGGATGTTAGGATCATAGCAGGCACGATGGAGCCAAAGACATATGTGATCTCCTACATGTAGTGCACCAAACCAAAACTTTGTTTACATGGGTTTGTTCTTATTTTGAAGCTCAAAACAATACATGATGTTACAAGCCTATCCATTGGCTACAAGATATGAACCCTGGAGACAATATGTGGATGTTAAAGTCAACATTAAAAATGGCATTTGCAACCCTGGAATATTCCACAAGAGAAAAGAAATTGGGTTGGATTTGGTTTAACCCATCAGGAATTGGACTGTGTAAAGTGGGCATTCCACACTAGAATAAAGAAAGTAAATAGGGTACATTTGATTACATGTTGACTTTAATGATTCCACTTTTCATAACAAGATGATCAACTGAAGTTAAATTTAAATGTAGCACCAAAAAAAAACAACAGCATGTGTAATAATCTATAAGAGAAAACATTTTCCCTATAAGCACCAATCAGCAAAGAGGATAGCCTTGACAGGCGGCTGGATGCACCAATAGCAGAAAGTGACTGTTACAGTAGAGGACGTGTTTTGGCTTTGTTTCGCGCTGCGGCCGGCAGCGAGCCCTGTGTGTTGAGGCAACTGACATCCTCTTCACAGACGATCACAAAATCCCTCTACGGTAAGATTTGCTATGGTATCTTGTGTAAATACACTCAGGTATATTCAGGCAAAGACAACCACCATTAGTTTAGCATCTTGTTGCACCTTAGATTAAAATGAAGGTTCAAACAAATGTAAAAATGATGTCAATACAAATAGGAAAAGTTTGTGGCGAGAGTTCTTCGTGGAACTAGCGTCACAATTCTGCACCTCACAAGTTTATTACTTGGTATTTAACTAGGATGAAGAGACGAAACAAACAGATGAGTAATGGCGGTTTACACTAGATGTCCAGGTTATATTTCACCCCAAAATCAAAAAGACAAAAAAATACGAATATATTATATTTTGCATTTTTTTGGACTATTTAAAAGGAATGTTCCAGGTTCGATACAAGTTCAACTCAATCAACAACATGTGTGGTGGTTGTTGATTACCGTTTAAAAAAATAAATAAAATAAAATGAGTAATAATGGTAATAATAAGAAAAACCGCTACAGTAAGGCACTTACAGTGGAAGTGAATGGGGCCAGTGCTTAAACGTTAAAATACACAATTGTTTTTTTAAGTATAGCAACATGTAAACATTATGCATGATATAATATTGGATGTAACTTCAGAAAGAAGGTTAGTAAGTGATTTTATCAAACTAAAATCATGTTAGCATATATAATGTTTACATCTAAAAGTGATATTTTTTCAAATTGAGTCTCTATTGACTTCCATTGTATGTGCGTCACTGTAACAGTCGTTTTTTTATCTTAATGCTCCTAAATATAGTTTTCCATTTTATTTTTGCAAAACATAATTTTCTAGTTATATCTCTTGATTTTGGGATGAAACATGACCCAAAGATTTATTTGTGAAATTCACCCATGTTGTCTAAATGCTCATTAAAGGTTGGAATAATGGAGAGGACCGTTCATCCGACGCCACCTTGTGGAGGGTTTATCTGTGCTTATTTCTGCTGAGATAAAACTGAATGAATTTGAAGCGCAATTCACTTTACAAAACTGTTCCTTTAAACCCGTTATGTGCTTTGATAGAAGCTAAATAATGTTTTATACTCCCACTAAATTATACAGATCTACCATTCTTCTCTGTGCAAGGTACAGCTTCACATTAAACATACGGTTTGTGCAAAGGGCTTAATGCATATAATGCATATGAACTGTGCTATACTGAGTCAACGAGGTATTTCTGTAATAACTTGATAATAAAATCATGACATTTTAAAAGCTAAATACAGATTTTAAGGCCATTGGACAATGAATGCCACATTAAACTATTTGACAGGAAGTAAGATCTTGCATGCACAGGTGAGTGTAAAGGGTCGTTCTATAAGTCACTGTACTGCTTGTTTCTAGTTGGCATTCGTACTCACCAGCAGTGCTCAAATTAAAAAAGGTACTGGGTATTTAAGGTACTGGGGTGGTACCCTCAAGAGGACCTCTAGTAAAAATCTGTTACTCATTTTGGGTATATACTTGTACCCTAAGGACCTATTGTGTGCCTTTAAAGGTTTATTTATACGTTTTGTTCCTTTGGGAACAAATAAAATGTACCTTTTGTCTCCGTAAGCGTACAAATATGTACCAAAAACAAGTGTACCACCCCAGAGATGGCTTTGCACCTAAAACATTTCCTATATTTCAGAGCGTGTATTGGCTGCCTATGCCTATCGTCACTGCTCAACTTTGTCCCATCACCAATGCCACCAATGTCGCTCCTGTCGTTTCAAATCGGCAAATTTAATTGTAAAATCAATGACTTAAAGTCTCTCTGTTGCCGCAAATGATTAAGTGTAAACGTCCCTTAAGCAAAATGGCAAAGCTTTAATTCTAGAGACCACCGCAACACCAGGCCATGGCAGGAGCTCAACTTAAGCGCTCGACTTGAGCGTATCAGTCAATGTAAGTGAGAAATTAAGATTTGTAAAATCGCATCCAAGGTGCATTCAGACGGACCACGTTATTGCGCTAAAAAAAAGCTAGATACAGGACAACTAATAGAACAGAATGCAGGTGTCGCATTTCAACGTGGCGCTCAAACAAAACAGCAAGTCACGGCGCAACAGCTAAAGATGTCCGTCTAGCGCGTGTTTACATATAAAAACTTTCGAAGATCATCGCAGAAGGATACAAACATGAATTTGGAGTGAACTGATAAATACCCTTAGGCCTGATCAATAAGATCAGGAAGTAGAGATTCATAAAAGTTATCATTAAATCATCAAAAACACAAGGCAGTGTTGATGCGGTCAATCCATTTTTCCAACGAAATGGTTTCTGTTGGCTGTAAACACAATGACATATACAGACCCCTTCATAGGGACATGATTACTGTATAAAAAGAGACAGTATGTACATACAAAATAAATACACTTGCAGTTTGTAAAAGAAAAATGTGCAATGTGTGGAGATTACACTTTGTTCATTCATAATTGTTTTACCAGGATTCAAAGGAATGAAACCAAAATGCCATGCTTTTAGAGAAAATCGGCTTCTGAATGACCACAAACAAAATAAAACAAGACGTCAGACATTAAAGAAAATGGAGGAGAGTTGAAAGAGAGAGCCAGCTATCACAGGGACGACTCGTACTGTAGTATCTCGTACAGTAACGGTCCGTCCCTGTACCTGATCCCTACAGCTGTGGGGGTGATAAACTGCAAAATGTTTATTGTCCTTCTCAAGCGCCTGTCTACAAAGTGGGCATCCCAGGCTGGGTAACGTTTCCTGGGCATGTCGATTTTGATCAGAGGCCCTTCTGGCCGGTACCGCCCTAAAGGAGTGGTAGGCTCAGGTGAGCGCACCTGGAACACCGGCATGCAGGTGTCCACAGTGGTGTCGTCCTGCTGGCCATAGACCCCCGTGGAAGCCCGGCTGGGAGTGGGTTGTGGCGCCCGAGGACCAGGGGTGGGTGCAATGGGCTCAGCTTCTGGGGGTAAAGGAAGTCCCCAGAGAAGCTCAGCGCAACAGGAGCTCGCCAGCAGCCTAATTTTGGGTCCCATTGGATGGAGGAACCCATAGTAGACGCCCATGAAAACCACCCCTGAGGCAAACGTAAGATACACTCCACAGAGCACCGGCACTGCATAGGAGTCGGTGGAGACCGGGTCTCTGTATGCATACCACAAGCAAGTAAGCACCGTATTTTCGGCAAGCACCACAAAGTAGTAGATGACCATGCGGAACCTGGTTCGGCCCTCCTTCACGTTGAACCAGCAGAAGATGTAGACGATGCCCACCACCATGTTGAAGAGCACTTCCTCCCATTTGGACATGCAGAAATCGGTGCCTCCGTGCACAATCCAAAACGCCATGGCGCACCAGTGGACGACAACGAAGATGCCAAAGTAGATGTGGAAGATGGAAGCAAAGAGAGCGAAGGAGAGCACCCGTGAGGAGATCGTGAACAGCCTCCAGAAGATGTGGATAAGCGCACCTCTGTAGCTCATGCTCTTTTTGTCATCTCTGGAATCTCGTAAGAGCTTGTGGTACGAGGCGAGGACCCAGGCCAGCGAGAGCAACGAGGCCACGGAGGAGACGCCTGTTGGATGTATATAACGAGAAAGATTTGTAAATGCTAGTTATCTCCTTCACAGCTAGCACACTTGTATGGCAAAGAGGTCTGTTATATAGCAAGCCCTTTCAACATTTAGTCACATGTAGCAAATTAATTATTGATATCTACAATTTTGTTTACTAGTTAAAATGCAGATTCTTGGTATCAGAAAATATATTTGCACTAGTAAAAATGTTCATTCTTGTTATCAAATATGGTCATTACTCACAGAAATACACATTCTTGATGACAAAATGTTTTTTTATCAACTAGTATATAATCATTAATGATATCCGTAATAGAGGTAGACCGATATATCGGTTTTACCGATTAATTGGTGCCGATAGTTGCTTTTTGGAACTATCGGTTATCAGAAAATCTGTTATCACTTATCCCGATTTCATCTTTTCTTCATTTTAAAATAAGAGTTTCCAGTTTGTTTTGCGCTTGTTTATACTTTAAAGTCCAGCTTTATGCACCAAATCTTAATTTCTCTGATTATTATTGGGATATTGGTAGTCCCCATTTTTGACTCTTTGTCTGTGCTCATCATATTAAGGAGCAAATTAGATTTTTTTTACATCCTATAATAAGATTTTAAACAACTATCAGCTGATAAATCGGTTATAGGCCTTTCCCACCACCTCAGTTATCGGTATCGGCAAAATCCACTATCGGTCGACCTAAAATCTGTAACTTAGTAAAATTTTACAATGATCTGTCATTAATTTCTGTTCAAAATGCAATTACAGATATCTATAATTAATTTCTTACTAGTTGAATTTCCAGTTTCAAATATCAGCAATGTACTTTAATTCTTAGTAGTAAAAAATGCAAATTTCTGATATCAATAATTGAATTGAATCGAATCTTATTAAAAATATATATATATATATACAAACAGAATCGAATTGAACTCCCAGTATTTCCCCCTGTCCAACCCCACCCTCAACAAACGTCCTTGTGGTCAAAGCCTAAATGACACAATGCACACGTATAAAGAAAAAAACAATAAAAAAATATTTGAGAAAACAAAACAAAGAGAAAAGAAAGAATTCCACAAAGAACAGAATCCACAATTACTACCACAATTTTGTCTCTCTCCACGTGGTCCTCGCTGAGATCCTTCCAGAAAGGACAAACACCCGTCCCATTTCTTACCAAATGTGTCCAATCTGCCAAACTGTTTCTAAGACGTCTTGTCAAATGCTGCCACCCTGCCCAATTCGGTGAACCATTCTTGAATTGAGGGGGTGCCAACTGACTTCCATCCTCTAAGAATGATCTGTCTGCTGATCATTTCACTAGACCCAGCTTTTTGTATATTTGTCACCTAGTTTAATAACCTCCCATTACCCAATATACATAGATGGGGGCAGAATGTAATTTGAATATCCAAAACCTCACAGATAATATTTTGGGACTGTGAAGAACCACAGAGCACAGGCCATGTCTCCATCCTCCAACTGGCATCGCCAGCAGGTAGGCGTGTCTTTTAGACCAAGCCTAAACAACCTAGAGGGAGTCCAGTAGAAATTATGCGAAATCTTAAACTGAATAAGGCGTACCCTTGCATCCCTAGACATAGTCTTAACATTTTTTCAAATTCTTTCCCACTCCCCATCCTCCAATACCAAGTTCAAATCTTTTTCACACAAACTCTTAAGAGCTGTTAAGTCCCCGTCACCAGGACCCTAAATCAACGCCATTTCCAAGCACCATACAAAGAGTGCCTGCAGCTTTTGGGGGTTATGTACTTCCGTAAAATGTATTTTTTTTTGACAACTAGAAATCTCAAATTGCTGTTATATTTAGAAATGATCTCAAAGCTCTGTTTTCATAAAGGTCACCGAGTGTAGCAACACCCCTCTCCATCCATTCTTTCCAGCAAAAGGGGGACGTGCTAATGCACGATTTGGGGTTCAGCCATATGCTTGTACAGTGTATTTTCCATTGTATACAGTCTTCTTGTTTTGTGTATACTGTATATTAGGTGTATGTAATTCTCATACTACTATGTTGCTTGGAAATGCACCCAAGACTTTTCACCCACTGTTGCACTTGTGTATATAGTTGAGTGACAATAAAGAGATTTGATTTGATTTGATTTGAACTATAGGCATCTCTAATTCATGTCTTGCATGTGATTAAATGTTGAAAGGGTTTGCAATACAGTTAAAAAAGTGCACCATCTGGCCAGCATTGCATCCGTTTCTGACCTTACCTGATAAAAGAAAAGAGTTTAAGGCGTTTATACTCTATGTCCACACACGTTGTTGGCTTATTGAAAACATTGTTCTGTAGATGTGCAAACTGAAACAACTTGGTGATGTCATAGTGACGTCTAAATCAATGAGAAACTCTAAATCATTTTACTTAAATATTTATGAGTGAAATATAAAATTTGATGTGAAAATAAAAATTGTACGGTGGGATTTTTATCATTGACAATTGATTTGATCATGAAAAGTGGACATTACATACCATAATGGAGCATTGTGGTAGGAGGGGTTAAAAAGTGCGCTAATGAATCATACAAAATAAGAACTGCAATTATTGATTAGATGTACTCTAATTTGCAAAAATGGTATGTAGTTAAATATACTCCATTATCGGCAGTAATGTGAAACTGGTATATCCACTTTTGTAAAATAATCACAACAATTTTACTCACACTGCAGTGTCTCGGCCCGGTTCTTCTGGATCATTATACTGAGTTGTAGCACCAGTTGGGGAGCGCTCTCCAGAAACGTCTCCAGGAGGCGAAGCATGTTGACGTCAGCGTACTCATACATCATCGCCCAATAGAAACGCCGTCTGTGTTCCTTCTGTCGTCGACTCTGGATTCCCAGATACATTGTGCGGATATATCTGTTTACAAAACAGAACAAAACTCTATAGCAAAAACTATATTGGTTCTGATTCTGAGTACAGAAGTTATAAATATAAGTGAACTTGGGGCCGGTTGTTGCTCAAGTGGTAGAGCGGGTCGGCCATTAATCGTAGGGTTGGGGGTTCGATTCCCGGCCCCCATGACTCCACATGCCAAAGTGTCCTTGGGCAAGACACTGAGCCTTAAGTTGCTCCCAATGGCAGGCTAGCACCTTGCATGGCAGCTCTGCCGTCATTGGTGTGTGTGTGTGTGAGAGATGGAGCACAGTTACCAGATTTATTTTACCAGAGATGGAGCACAGTTACAAATCATGATGGCCACTGTGGTCCTCAAAGCTATGTCTTTAAAAGTAAATAAACAAATTAATGAATAAACTGTGTGAGGCACTGAGGTAGCCTATTCAAACAACTTTGAAAAAACATTCATGCATAAGCGATTTATAATAAACTGCAATCAAAGCGTGTGCCTATCGTTTGGCTGCCTGAGGCAAGGGAACTGTAGTAGCATCTGTAGCACATCGGATGTGAGTGAATTATTTATGTCTATGAAATGAGCTCATTCACATGGTGGCAGGAGTTCCCCATCAAGAGCAGGTGTATTACATCCATACCATCAGAAATGCTCATACCAGATGGGAAAAAACCAACACTGACAAGAAACATTTCAAATCAACATCTATCCCTTCTAATAGTAGAGCACAGGAAGTCCAATTGAGCTGTAAGCAACAGTACAATTACCCAGCAAACTGACTTTATTCACTTTATGCTGGTGCTTCACGTTCAGACTGAATGAGTCACCACAAGCAGCTTCACCATTCATATTGATCCGGCTGGGAATGTTTGCAGGTTATCATAATGTTCAGTTCCATGTCATCCAAGATGTTTCCCTGTTAATCTATACTGCCTTAAAAGCATGAATACTATCATTTATTTTTAGAAAGACTCGCTACATTGACCTAACGACAGAAATAGGGAGCCATTATGGTCTTATATTCTTATGGCTTTGCATTGTTCATACACTGGCGGACAAAAGTTTGGAATAATGTTCAGATTTTGCTGTTTCGGAAGGAAATTGGTACTTTAATTCACCAGAGTGGCATTCACCTGATCACAAAGTATAGTCAGGACATTACTGATGTAAAACAGCACCATCAATATTTGAAAAAAGTCATTTGTGATCAAATCTAGACAGCAGCATCACTCCAACACCTTATCCTTGACGAATCATGCTAAAATTATCATTTGGGACTAGAAAATCACTTGCCATTATATCAAACACAGCTGAAAGTTATTTGGTTCGTTAAATGAAGCTTAACGTTGTCTTAGTGTTTGTTTTTGAGTTGCCACAGTATGCAATAGACTGGCATGTCTTATGATCAATATTAGGTAAAAAATGGCAAAGAAGCAGCTTTCTCTAGAAACTCAATCATTGTTTTGAGGAATGAAGACGATACAATGCTTGAAATTGCCCAAAAACTGAATATTTCACACAAAGTTGTACACTACAGTCTTCAAAGACAAAGGAGAACTGGCTCTAACAAGGACAGAGATGTGAAAGAGCAGATGTGCAACTAAACAAGAGGATAAGTACATCAGAGTCTCTAGTTTGAGAAATAGACGCCTCACATGTCCTCCGCTGACAGCTTCATTGAATTCTACCCGCTCAACACCAGTTTCATGTACAACAGTAAAGAGAAGACTCAGGAGGACTTATGGGAAGAATTGCAAAGAAAAAGCCACTTTTGAAACAGAAAAACAGAAAGAAAAGATTCGAGTGGGCAAAGAAACACAGACATTGGATAACAGATAATTGGAAAAGAGTGTTATGGATCTGAACCCCATTGAACTTTTGTGGGATCAGCTAGACTGTAAGGTGTGTGAGAAGTGCCCAGACAAGACAGACACATCTATGGCAAGTGCTACAGGAAGTGTGAGGTGAAAGGTCAAGTGCTACAGGAAGTGTGAGGTGAAAGGTCAAGTGCTACAGGAAGTGTGGGGTGAAAGGTCAAGAGCTACAGGAAGTGTGGTGTGAAAAGACAAGAGCTACAGGAAGTGTGGCGTGAAAAGACAAGTGCAACAGGAAGTGTGGGGTGAAAGGTCACCTGAGTATCTGGACAAACTGACCGCTAGAATAACAAGGATCTGTAAAGCTGTCATTGCTGCACATGGACGATTTTTAGATGAGAACTCTTTGAAGTAGTTTAAGAAGTTTTTCTAAATTGTAATAGTGATTTTGCACATTATTAATGTCCTGATTATACATTGTGATCAGTTGAAAGCCACTTTGGTGAATAAAAGTGCCAATTTCTTTCCATAAGAGCAAAATCTGAACATTATTCCAAACTGTTAGCCGCCAGTGTAGAGTAGGTTTAGGAAATAAACCACGCTTGTTTTGTAAACTGGCACTTTTATATTAATTTAACAAAGCATTTGGTGATTTGGAAAAAGTCAGATGAAGACGAATGAGAAACATTGAGTGAAATATCGCAATAATATCATATCATGATTTAAATATCATTATTATATCGTATTGCCAATTATCTTGTGATTTCCACCCCAATAACAGCGCACCAAATTTACACAGTATAAAACTACACTGATCTATTCTCCTCTCAATTTCAGTGAAAATAGAATATGTACAGTGGCATACAATTAAACGATTATGTAGAAACACTGAGCTTTACAAAAATGACCAAGTAAACAGGTGGACACCCATCGTTTCTAACAATAAGTAATTAGACAGTTCATATTGTAAGTAAATGGAGCTCACACATGCCCATTCGCCCAACAACACTTACCACTTTGGCCACTGAGGGCAGTGTTTCTAATTTCAGTGAGCACAGACAGATTTTAGCTAAAGAAAAGTGAACCTATTGTTTCCTATTTCACTGTGAAATCAGTCTAGTTTCACACAGCTAGACTTTTGACTACCTGCAAGAACAAAGCATGAGCAATTATGCAGCTTTTTCTTGCTACGAACTGTCCAATCACAGTTTATTTTGTTTTTGCGTTCCATTTAGTTGTTGGTAAATATTATAATCCTATAAATAATATTTTTTATAATACTATTATAATAGTATCATACTGTATATTGTAATGATAACTTTTACAATAATATTACAATAACAGTGTGGGAACACCTCAAAATATGGAGTGGTGGTGGTGTAGTGGTCTAAAGCACATAACTGGTAATCAGAAGGTCTCTGGTTCAATCCCCACAACCACCACCATTGTGTCCTTGAGCAAGGCACTTAACTCCAGGTTGCTCTGGGGGGGATTGTCCCTGTAATATTTAGTTTTTGCCATTTAGGGGTTGTAAATATTATAATCCTATAAACTGTAAGTCGCTTTGGATAAAAGTGTCCCCCCCCCGGAGCAACCTGGAGTTAAGTGTCTTACTCAAGGACACAATGGTGGTGGCTGTGGGGATCGAACCAGCAACCTTCTGATTACCAGAACTGGATACAGATTACCAGTGAACTATTCCTTTAATAACGTCATGCATCCACAGCACCAACCAATGCACTAAGATGTAACGGCAAGATTTAGAAGCAAGGTACAAAGGAAAATCAAGTGCAATCTTCGATTACTCGATTAATCGATTACTAATAATAAATTGATCAATTGTCACACATTATACATACATTTCTGCATATACATGGTGAAATGTTTTATTTTTCACATATCCCAGCTAAGCTGGGGACAGTGTGCAGGGTCAGCCATGATACGGCGCCCCTGGAGCAGATAGGTTCAAGGGCCTTGCTCCAGGGCCCAACAGTGGTGTCTTGGTGGTGTTGGGGCTTGAACCCCTGACCTTCTGGTCAGTAACCCAGAGCCTTAACCGCTGAGCCACCACTGCCCTCGTGCACATCCCTACCGTAAACATACTGAAATTAATGTTTACAAAAAGAAAATGTATTAGTGTGCTTGTTCATTAAGTACAGATACAGTAAGAACAGATTACAGATTATTTCTGAGTGGTGGTGGCGTAGTGGACTAACACATAACTGGTAATCAGAAGGTTGCTGGTTCGATCCCCACAGCCACCACCATTGTGTCCTTGAGTAAGGCACTTAACTCCAGGTTGCTCCGGGGGGATTGTCCCTGTAATAAGTGCACTGTAAGTCCCTTTGGATAAAAGTGTCTGCCAAATGCATAAATGTAATGAATTAATGAATTTCATAGATGTAACTTAAAAACAAAGTGGAAAATAGTCCTACAATTCAGGTTGTGTACATTACTTGCTATAAAACGCTTCAAACTAACTCAACTCAAACTCAAAAAGTATATAAATTTCAAAGATTAAGCACCACTAAGATGTCAAACTGTAGCCGTGAGTGACTATACTCGCAATGTACTGTAGTATGGGCTATTTTACCCAACTGCTTAATTAAATCACAGATCTACAAAAGCAGAAACTCTTTGGGCAGTTTATCCCAATTATTATATCCTCATAATGGACCAACTCGAGGCTTGAAATAGACAGCAAGACCTCTAGCTAGAGAGACTCTAGAGGAGAGAATACAGATGTGCCTTCCTCATGTAACCTTCAACAATATCGATTTGCAATCTCTCTCTCCTGGGCTCTATAACATGGACAAACAAAAAACCGAGTGTAGATACAGACAAACGGAATTTGAGTGATTTGTTCTCTCTAGAAACCATTGAAAGCATCTCTCTCCACTTTTACTTCCTGGATAAAAGACACACACTTTGGTGAAATCCTCTGAGGAGCTCTGAAGCGTTCCCTCTGAATCCTTCCTGAGGAATACTATTGCTAAAAGTGCTTCCTTTCTTTCATTTAACCGAACAAACATACGGAGAGAAACAACTGCCGAGATGGGAAAACGATCTGAAACATTGTGCGTGTCTGAGATATGCCGAAGCCTTTGATAAATCTAAAAAGGAGAATTTATTTTCATTTTGTCTCAGTTTGCAGCAGTCCCAGAGCACACAAGTTAATTTAAAAATATAAAAGTGTTAAAGCAATATCTCTGCCAGTTGACACATTTTTAAGATTGCGTATACCCCATACTGCAAAATAAATGTTCAAATTAATAGAGACACAACGCTTAGCAGTTTTTCTCAAAATTGAGTTGTGTTCCAGAAGACTCTCTCTCATTTGCCCTCAGCTCTGTGAGCCAGTTAACCTCCCTGTCCCAAATCAAACTGCCGCTAAAGCAAAACAAACAGAACATTTTGGAGTCATGAAATGAGAATGGGGTGAGCGAAAAATAAAGAACAACCAAACTGTAACCAAATTATGAGAAGACATCAAAATGAAAACGGGTAAAATGACTGCAAAAGGGCATAAATCTGGTTTCGAAAGCTGTACAGCTGGAGGTGACTGCAGCGTTTTGGGTTCAAAACAAGTTAATTCGTAAATTTTTGTTGCAGGGTTTTTCTCTTTGTTACAGAGACTAAAAACAAAATGATTTTCATTTCAGTTCGTGCTGAGAACATACTGTATTTTTCGTTGGGCAGAGCTGGGTTGTCTCCTGTTAGATATGCTAAATTATTCAATTGATCAAGGCTTGTTTAGGCAAGATATCAACACAGCTGTGTGGAGCGGGGGGCATGGCAAAGCGCCATGCTGTGGAGATACTGTGGAGAGTGAAGCGGGGGAGATGAGTCACTTAGGGCAGGAAAAGATACTGAACCGTCTAATGGCCCGTATCTATTGGCTGGGCATTCTCGGTGATGTTCACAGATGGTGTGCGCCATGCTGTGAATGTCAGCTCGTAAATCCGCGACCACACCAAGAGCACCTTTGCGCCCGCTTCCATTGATCGAGATCCCTTTCGAAAGAATTGGTATGGACCCATCGGGCCATTAGAGCAGACAGCACACGGCCATCGCTTTGTGTTGGTTCTGGTGGGCTACGCAACGCAATATCTGGAAGCAGTGCCTCTACGCAACCTTTCAGCATGTAGTGTTGCGGAGGCACTCTCCGGAATAATCTCCCGAGTGGGGATTCCAAAATAAATCCGTACTGATCAAGGCATTCATTTAATGTCACTTAAACTACGCGAACTGTATGAATTATTGAGTATTAAATCAATTTGGACAAACGTGTACCACCCGCAAACGGACGGCTTGGTCGAACGGTTTAACCTGTTGATACGCCCCCTTTTTTTGAGCACAAACCATGAACATGACACACCTAAACTTAAATGGTCGTATTTATGGGACCCTTTGGAGTAAGCACACAGTTGTAGTATCTTTTGAAAGAAGACATTTGAAAAGGGCTTTATTTCCCAAACATGAGGTTCCTGTGAGCTTTTATCTCTGTAAAATCGCTGGAAGCGTTCAGAGTAAATTTAAGGCTCTGCCTCTCAAGACGACACTAAATCTGACGGCACTGCTCGACTATTATGAATAAAACAATGCCACATTTTTAAAAATAGACTTTGGAGACGGGCTGGTTTTGTTTATGAGACTCTAATATATCAGATCATAAACAGTTTTACAACATGAATGCTGCTCAGATTGCAGTTTGTTGAAGAACGATGATGAAGGCGAGATCTCATGTAAACAATGGAGAATATATCAATATTTCTCACATTTATTACTCTTATGGACAAAAAGTGCTATTGGATGTTTTTCAATGAACGCTTGTCATGGACGATTGACTCAAGTGTGTTGAACTGGATTCATCTGGCGATCGTTTTTCATAATTAAAGTCCCGTTTTGATATTGCATGTTTTCATTTGTACTCCTGCACAAATGACTTAATTGCTGTTTCTGGAGGATTGCTATCGTGAAACAGATATCGGATATCAATGTTGAATGCTTAAACCTTTGAAAAGATGTATAATTTGTTAACATTCATTACATTTATATATAGTAAATTATATATTAAACGTAAGCAGAGTGATGTCACCACCGCATGCGGGGAATTGCATATCAACAGGTTAATCAAACCTTGAAGAATATGATTCATAAGTTTGTGCACGAAGATGCTCGGAAATGGCATAATAATAATAATAATAATAATAATTAATAATAATTCCTTACATTTTATATAGCGCTTTTCTAGGCACTCAAAGTGTACATAGTATAGGGGGAATCTCCTCAACCACCACCAGTGGCATAAGTGGCTTGAACCCGTTATTCACAGTTCAAGAGGTCCCGTAAGCCTCCATGGAGTTCTCCCCATCTGACATATTGTATGGGTGTAAGCCTCGTGGTGTCTTAGACGTTGTGAGGGAAAATTAAGAGGAGGGACCTCCAACCAGCAAAAACTAAATTTAATACGTTCATGACCTAAGAGCAAAACTCCACACATTTGGGCAGCTATAACAGGAAAATTTGCTGTTCAAGAAAGTCAATCCCAGCTGCATAACAGGGGGAGCTCAGCTACGGGACTTTACACAGGGAAATAAAGTCCTTGTATTACCACCCACGCCAAGCTCTAAATTACTCGCAAAGTGGTAAGGGCACTTTGAGGTCACACGGTCGAGTCGGGAAAGTCCATTGTGAGGTGATGCGTACAGATAGAGGCGGAGCCTATCAGATTTACCACCTTAGAAGTCGCCCAAAACTATGGAGAGAGGTGGTCCCAGAGAGGGAGGAGCTCGGTCAGGAGGGGAGTTTAAAAATCTCTAATTGAGTCAACCCGGTTCCCTGTGTAGACCACCTCTCAACGTCCCAAATCGCAGAAGTATCCAAGTTGCAAGGACAACTTTGAGATGTGTTCTCGCCTCTTCCAGAGCATACAAATCTCTACAGCACCATATCAAAATGTCCCCAGGGGTTGTGGTATGCAGTCCTCTCTACTGTTTACCTGAACACAAAAAAAGTTAGTGCGGGAGGAATTGAGGGCTATGCTTACCATGGGGTAATAGAAGGATCCCACTGTGATTGGGCCAGTCCGGTAGTCTTAGTCCCTAAGGGCGATGGGTCGGTCCAGTTTTGTGTGGATTATTACAAAAATGAACACAGTGTCAAAATTTGATGCGTACCCAATGCCTCGCAGAGACGAACTGCTCGATTGATTGGGTGCGGCTCTTTTTATTCAACATTGGATTTAACAAAGGAATATTGGCATAAAAAATGTCCTTTTCCACTCTGTTCTGCTTACACCAATTCGTTACGCTTCCATTTGGTTTGTTTGGGGACCCGGCGAATTTTCAGCAACTCCTTCGGTCCTTCGCCCACACACTGCGTATCATCTGGATGATATCATTATCTATATACCTAAAAATGGAAAATGTACTTTAACTCACCCTTATAGGGTGGTAGTGGTGGTGTAGTGGGCTAAAGCACATAACTGGTAATCAGAAGGTTGCTGGTTTGATCCCCACAGCCACCACCATTGTCTCCTTGAGTAAGACACTTAACTCCAGGTTGCTCCGGGGGGGATTGTCCCTGTAATAAGGGCTCTGTAAGTCGCTTTGGATAAAAGCGTCTGCCAAATGCATAAATGTAAATGTAATGTGTCTGAATATATGGATTTAACCATTGGAGTCTTATGTTGTTCAAAACCTACATGCTGTTACTTTTTCTTGGAACAAACAATATATATTTTAAGCAGCTCTATTCCATAGAATAACAGTTTACAGTGAGCAGGAGCTGTCGAGCTTCATAAATGAGTGGTGGTGGCGGCGTAGTGGGCTAAAGCACATAACTGGTAATCAGAAGGTTGCTGGTTCGATCCCCGCAGCCACCATCATTGTGTCCTTGAGCATGGCACTTAACTCCAGGTTGCTCCGGGGGGGATTGTCCCTGTAATAAGGGCTCTGTAAGTCGCTTTGGATAAAAGCATCAGCCAAATGCATAAAAAAGAAAAAAAAAAGAAAAATACTATAAAGTACTATTAAAGGTTCAGTATAAAGACATCATAACATCCAAAGCTTTCTGGGGCCACACATCAGCTTTGTGTTGTATGGTCTACTTTTATGGTATATTTATAATGATTATTTTTCTTTGGACCTTGACATTAGTGCTCAATATGAAGTTTATTTGCATGGAAAAGAGCAGCGTTAGGATGCTTGAAGATTCTACAGGGGAAAAAACACAGTGGCACAACTTGATAGCAGTAAATAATTTCAAGTATTTTCTTTTTGCTAGCCAGCCGACACAGTCTTATCACTTTACAGATACATCAGTGATGAAAAGAAATGCCAATTATATTCATCTTTTCAATGCGACAGCACAACAAAAAGAAAGAAAAGATGACTAAATTCGTTCTGTTCTGTTCGTTCTGCATAACGCAGCAGCTCATTTTAGCTTATCGCGGCACATTCGGCACGTTCCGCAGCCGACCCACCGGCCCGCTCAGTTCTCCCAATGTCCATTCCGCACCGATCGGCCCCATTACCCACCGGGAAAATGCCCGGTATGCCAGAATACCATTCCAGCCTGGCCATGCATACAGTGTTTCTTGGGACACACAATTACCTGTTCACCCTCAGTGAAATGAAATATTCCCATCTGAGAAATCTCCCAGCTCTGCCTCACTCATTTATTCTTTCCTTCTTAAACACTCATATAACCCACTCTCCACTGTAACTGTGTTGACTAAGGACATTAATTGTGATATTCAGGATTTTTTCTTTAATCATACATTGGAGATGATTGCTTTGTCCTTGAAAAATCCAAACCACCTGATGATTCACTAGAAACTACTACACAGGATTTATTTTACCCCTTTGACTCCTTCCCCAAATATTGCAATTTATTGTATTTTCTCAGTAATCTTGTGGCATGTTTTTGCACTTCTTTTGGGAATGCCCTGCACTCTCCACATTCTGGACCCAGCTTATTCAGGACATTTGACATTTGCTGGACAAGGATATAGTGTTGACTCCAGAACTAATCTTTCTAAATAATTTCTTCATGACAGATACATTTACTCTTATCATCCTTCACAGCTGCAAAACAATTGCTAGCTAATCATTGGAATCCTTTGCACGTAATATGCAGATGTGTCTGGGCCCTATCACTTCTGGGTATTATTTCATTGGAGCTATCAATTGCTTGTATACATGGAGTAAGAACCAAGACGTTAGCAGCAGGAGTACTGTTTATATATCTATAAATTGGCTATATAGGAATATAATTAATTTGACAGCATCTTATTCCATTTGGCATGGGCAACGTCCTAAAATGACAGTAAGTTGAATACTATAAAAAAAATAACAGTTTCATTTCAGAACAATTGAAAGGGACTTCATTCCTATATTCGGTTAGCACAAATATGGGTTCCAGTGAGACACTTACAATGGAAGTGAATGGGGGCCAATTTTTGCTCACTTCACAAATATTATAACCCAAAGACATGAACAATATGCATGTAAATATGATTTAAGTGCGATAAAATCACTTACTATCCTTTTCTGTGTAAAGTTTTAGCCAATTTTACAACATGGTTGCCATGACGATGTCAACAAACCCTAAAGTGACTGTAAAAAAAATATGATTTAAACAACTTTACAGCTCAAATAATAAATGAGTTTTAACAGAAGAATAAATGTAAGTGATTTTATCAAATTATTAGCTTCAAATTTCTGTCTTTAAACCTTCCAAAAAATTGGCCCCTTTCACTTCCATTGTAAGTGCCTCACTGTAACCTCGAATTTTGTTTTGTTTTTTTTAAGAAAAGTGAGAGTTGAAATACATTTTTGTGGTAAACATTATGCCAAAAATGCTGTCGACTGAGCATAACTTGTATTAAACCCATAATATTCCTTTAAAATAAATAATAATACAAAAATTATGTATTTGATAAATCTTTTATTTTTTATATTTTTTTATTTAAGCTCAGAGTTTATTGACGTTGACTACCACACACTGAGTCGTGACTTCGAATCCAGGGCGTGCTGAGTGACTCCAGCCAGGTCTCCTAAGCAACCAAATTGGCCCGGTTGCTAGGGAGGGTAGAGTCACATGGGGTAACCTCCTCGTGGTCACTATAATGTGGTTCTCACTCTCGGTGGGGTGTGTGGATGCCGCGGAAAATAGCATGAGGTCTCCACACGCACTAGGTCTCTGGTAACGCGCGCAACAAGTCATGTGATAAGATGTGCGGATTGACGGTTTCAGATGCGGAGGCAACTGCGATTCGTCCACCGCCACCCGGATTGAGGCACTACGCCACCACAAGAACTTAGAGTGCATTGGGAATTGGGCATTCCAAATTGGGAAGAAAAGGAGAGAAAAAAAAGGTGAGGCATGGAAAAGAAAAACCAGTGAGACCAGCACAGCAGTCAAAGACGTCATTCCAGCACTTGTTTACAAAGAAAAACAGTTCAGATGGACGCAAAAAAGCTTTTATTGAGCAGCCCCTAAGACATTCATTTTTGGTTGAAGATTCAAAATTAGCTGACTAATTGTGATTCATGCAAGACCATTTCACTAACAGAAAGCAAGATTACTCCTCTATTTGTCCCCTAATAGAAGAGAATGGCGGCTATTTCTTGTAAGTGCATCATGACTCAGAAAGAGAGAGAAGAACCCACTGAGACACGGTAAACTCACGACTGTCTTTTTGTAGAGCTGTTACTGAAACTCCCTCTGGGAGGATGAGCTCAGTTCATGCTTTAGACTTTTACCCTACAAAATTCACAGATTGTGCCTGCAAATAATAACTGAACTCAACCGTAACACTAAACTCGGTGTGCATCTTATATTTTCACAGCAGAAGTCACATTTGAACAGCTTCTATACCTGAACAGCAGTAGCAGTCCTCATGTCTGTTTAACTGTAGAAAATGCAATCCTGAAACATGAGAAAATCGGCAAAGACTTCTTGTTAGCTAGCAGGATATACATTTGAGAATTTATTAAAAAAGTCTAATCATTCATCTATCCATCTTCAACCGCTTATCCGAAGTCGGGTTGCGGTGGCAGCAGCTCCAGCAGGGTGCCCCAAACTTCCCTATCTCAAGTCACATTAACCAGCTCTGACTGGGGGATCCCAAGGCGTTCCCAGGCCAGTGTGGAGATGTAATCTCTCCACCTAATCCTGGGTCTTCCCCAAGGCCTCCTCCCAGCTGGACGTGCCTGAAACACCTCCCTAGGGAGGCGCCCAGGGGACATCCTTACCAGATGCCCAAACCACCTCAACTGACTCCTTTTGACATAAAGGAGCAGCGGCTCTACTCCGAGCTCCTCACGGATGACTGAGCTCCTCACACTATCTTTAAGGGAGAAGCCCAGGATTTTCCATGGCAACTGGCCCAAAAGTTCGCTGCCATTTTCTGCATATCGCAGCGCCATTTTGTGGTTCGTTCTGCTTAACGCAGTGGCTCATTTTAGCTTATCGCGGCACATTCGGCACGTTCCGCAGCCGTCTCACCTACTACGAGCTCCTCACCCTATCTCTAAGGGAGAAGCCCGCCACCCTTCTGAGGAAGCCCATTTTGGCTGTTTGTACTCGCGACCTAGTTCTTTCGGTCATGACCCAGCCTTCATGACCATAGGTGAGGGTAGGAACAAAAATGGACTGGTAGATCGAGAGCTTTGCCTTCCGGCTCAGCTCTCTTTTCGTGACAACTGTGCGATAGAGGGAGTGCATTACCGCCCCCGCTGCCCCGATTCTCCGGCCAACCTCCCACTCCATAAAATTGTATTTAATTAACAGTTCCTTTGCAGTCCCAAATGACGCCAACTAAGCTTTTAAAACGGCTTCTTCCAAACTTTGGCAACTTCCGCCATGGCTGTCCACATGTGCATGTCAACAATGTCAATGCTGGGCAATCAAAAACTTGGCCCGTCCAGTCATGGTAAGGTTATAAGGAGGAAGTAACATAGATAGGTTACAATTATTCCTAAACACCAAAAAGAACTAATAGGTGTGAAATGCTCAAATTGGGTGAAATTTGAGTGAGCCTCCACCAAGAGAACTTGAAGACAGCCATCTTCATCAGTGGGAACGAGTCCTCCACCTGTAGCCTTGATCGGTATTTGCTTTTAAGCAGGTCAAAGCGGGAAAACCTGCACTCACATAAGTAAGTGGAGGTGAAGGGGATGAGGACTTTCATAGCCTTTCGAGAGAGGTGGGGAAACTCAGTCCTATACGTAAAGCAACAAGATATTTACATTTATATTTATGCATTTGGCAGACACTTTTATCCAAAGCAGTGCAATTATTACAGGAACAATCCCCCCGGAACAACCTGGAGTTAAGTGCCTAGCTCAAGGACACAATGGTGGTGGCCGTGGGGTTCGAACCAGCAACCTTCTGATGACCAGTTATGTGCTTTAGCCCACTACGCCACCACCACTCCAGATAAAAAGTATTTATTTTTTACTATAAATTCTCCTCTCTGCCCCGTAGGTGGCAATACGCCAAAAATAAAAGATGAAGAACTCCTAAGAAATAATATGCTTTGGAAAGAGAAAGTGAAGATTTATAATAAACAAATGAATTAAATATTTATCTGTTTCTCACCGACACCTATCATACCGCTTCTGAAGACATGGATTTAACAACTGGAGTCGTATGGATTACTTTTATGCTGCCTTTATGTGCTTTCTGGAGCTTCAAAATGTTGGCACCCATTCACTTGTATTGTATGGACCTACAGAGCTGAAATATTCTACTAAAAATCTTCATTGTGTTCTGCAGAAGAAAGAAAGTCATACACATCTGGAATGACATGAAGGTGAGTAAATGATGAGAGGTGAACTATTGGGTGAACTATCCCTTTAATGGTCATTATTTACTCATCCTCATGTCATTCCAGATATGTATTCCGCAGAACTCAAAAGAAGATGTGTTGGAGGGGTGGTGGCGTAGTGGTCTAAAGCAGTGGTTTTCAAACTTTTTCAAGAGGGACCCTTTTTTTTTCTTTTTTTTTTTTGACGCGACCCATAGGCTTGTGCGCAGAACAAAAAGCCCTTTTTTTAACCACTTTTGATGATGCACGTGCACTTGCTGATCCTTGACGCGATTGGAACGCAAAGTCGATTCTGAAATAATTTGATCAAGCTATAGGCCTACATACAGGAATGTTAACCAATTAATAGCCTATCGTTTGCTGCATGCTTAAAAAATACACAAAACATATTTCACAACAAACTCTTTAAATGTAATATTCATTATATACAGAACAGAACAAGAATTAAAAAAATAATAATAACTTTAAACAAGCCAAAACGAAATAATTTAAAGCGAAAGTAAAAGTAAGGGGCATTATGCTCACGTAACTCTCTCATTAGAATCACGTTGCAATATCTACAGGAATAAAATAATCCTTTTCACATGCGCAAAAATGTGCTTGGAAACATCACGTGGAGCGGTACGTGCTTACGCTGAATAGTAGGCTACGAATTGTAGGCCTACTACTGACTATTTTAACAGAGCAGTGTGATTTTTATATTAGTTGACTATATTATTATCATATTTTGCCAACTTTTCACCGCATATTACGCACATTGGTATTGCTGCATGGACTGCGTCCGAACAGTTGACAAACCCAAACTTCCAAAAATCATCTTTATATGGCCTTACTCCGGGTTTCTGCTTTTTCTTTGCTGGGAAAGTACTGCTACTCTGTTGACATACATCGCCTTCATTATCTTCCCTGCTGATCTCCGCTGTTCGCGGCAGGGTTGACCGCGTTTTCTACTGCTTCATTTAAAGGGGTCTCGGTCTCTGACCCTCTTTTTCTTGTGAAAAAATCATAAATGGTTTTTGACTTTGGTTTGCTCATGTTCAGCATAAAATAAATTCATTACGGGCTACTAATTTCACGGTACCGAATATTTTCATCATCTCATGGGAAAATAAAATAAAATGGCTGCATATCAACAACACTGCGCACAAGGTTTTTTGTTTTGTTTTGTGTTGCCTAGGGCTACGAGTAGGTCGGTCAGCCGGTCAGGTGACATGTGGATTATTTCTTTTGCATGAATTTGAATGTTTTTTTTAGTGTACTTCTAATCAAAGCTATTATTATTAATATTAATATTATTAAAAAACGAAATAATAATTATTATTTTTTTTTTTAAATTTAAATCACTGGCGACCCATTTTTTAATTCTCGCGACCCACCCGAGGGTCGCGACCCAGGGTTTGAAAACCACTGGTCTAAAGCACATAACTGGTAAACTGGTAATCAGAAGGTCGCTGGTTCGAACCCCACAGTCACCTCCATTGTGTCCTTGAGCAAGGCACTTAACTCCAGGTTGCTCTGGTGGGATTGTCCCTGTAATAAGTGCACTGTAAGTCACTTTGGATAAAATCGTCTGCCAAATGCATAAATGTAAATGCAGTCCCGCCAGGATTTCGTGGCACTTTTACTTGATTTTTGCATCCCAAAATGACTGAATTTGCTGCAGCTTTCCTAAAAAAAAAAATTGCAATGCCATTTGCTGCATTTTTTTGTATTTGTGTGTGTGTTTTTGCAGTAAAACGTCACAAAGAGTCATAGTACTTGTGTAATCTGTCAATGACGGTTTAAGCACAATTACCTGTCAATATTTTAGAGTATATTTACTCTATATGCAGTTAGCAAGGGAAAAAAATATAAATACACACAAAAATACCAAACATTTGATTTTCAGCTTTATTTATTTATTAACATTTTCTGCCACAGACAATACAAGTAAACTTTGGTTGAAATAGTAGAACTACAATAAAGCTGTAAACTAAAAACACAGATATTTGAATAATTAGACCTGTTCTGTTTATTACCGCTAGCGATCATTTGATCTAACTGTGATTATTTGAGATAACCAATTATTCAGCACTTTAAATTCTAAACTCGTTTTACACATTTTAAGCAAATACATGAAATGAACGGCATGTTTTAGGTCTTTAGTAAACTCGATAGGATCCTCCTCGAGCGTCTACGCTCAAGACACTAGGCATCCCGGATAGGACGTCATCATTACGGCCAAAATATGGGAGGTCCTGCCTAAAACAGGACAGTTGGCGACCCTGTGTAGATGATAGAATGGCGGCTGTGCAGTGTCAATACACATGTAATTATTCTTAGGTCTACTCTCAAGTTTTAGGGTCTCATTATGATCTACACGTCCCTTTAGCAGTAGAGAGTATCATTTTTCCGATTCTATGAGCCAAAATGACAGAATAACAACTGGCCATTGCAAATGCAAACTGAGTAAATGCAAGCAGTCAAGCTGGGGTCTTACGCTCTTAATACCACAATCAGCCCTCATCAGTGTTAGACCGTTGCCAATGGAAGCATATGTGCAGTCAGAGAGTGTAAGCGGTGCCGACGGGGATCAAATTTTCTGCCTTGCCTGCCAGCTTCTGGTCACCCATGTGCTTGACAGACTATCTTCACTGATGTGACAGTCAACTAATTGTTTTATTCAAGCCTGCAGATATTGCCAACATGTCCTGTCACCATGCTAAAGGAGGAAAATACCATCAGCAATAAGGTATTTCTTATACAGCTCATTATCAATTAGTACACAGGTTACATTGCATTGAGAGGCATTAAGATAATGAACATAATATAATGCAAAAATTGTGGTTTATGATTTGGAAATGCTGTAATATGCCTAAGGTTGTCTGGAAAATCATGCAGCCTAGAACCCGTCTCTATTATCCAGCCTTTAAACTGAAAAAAGCAGTCTGACATCCATGCAATGTTGGTTTACTGTTACACTTTATTTGAAAACTCAATCAAATGCGGTTTCCATTCTGTACCATTGCACCAACAGACTACTGTCTTACAAAAAACAGTCAAGAATTTGGCCAAACTTAATGGAATATTCCGGGTTCAATACCAGTTAAGCTCAGGCCTAGTCCACACTAAAACGTTTTGTTTGAAAACGCATCTTTTTCTCTCCGTTTGGCCTTCCGTCCACACTGAGACATTTACATTTACATTTATGCATTTGGCAGATGTTTTTATCCAAAGCGACTTACAGTGCAATTATTACAGGGACAATCCCCCCCGGAGCAACCTGGAGTTAAGTGCCTTGCTCAAGGACACAATGGTGGTGGCTGTGGGGATCCAACCAGCAACCTTCTGATTACCAGTTTACCAGTTATGTGGTTTAGACCACTACACCACCACTCCATACACCACCACTATGGAGTGGTTGTCCGTTTTTGTCCGTGAAAACTGAGCTTTTTGAAAACGCACTCCAAAGTGGATACATTTGAAAACGCTGTTTTGGCGTTGTAGTGTGGACTGTGAAAACGGACGCTTTGGAAAACGATGACGCATTTTTAGTCATGTGATCTATCCAATCAAAACAATCAAGATGGCGGCCTGTGTTATAGCGGCGCTGTTGTGCCTGATGCTCACTTTGGTAGCGTTGTTAAAAAATAAATGTCACTTTGTACAACCTTCACATTGCATTCCTTCAAACGCGAAGGGACGTTCACTCGGAATTGGTGTCCGGCGACGGAACACGAGGACAATTGCGTTTCAGACCGTACATGCAGCGGGGATTTTCCGCATGCGCAGTGACACGATTTAAGCAGTTTCATACATTTCAATGTTGACGAGCAACTTTTGGAAAACGCTTGAAAACGTTAGTGTGGGCGGAGAGCGTTTTGAAACGAAAACGCCGTTTTCAAATGTATCTGGATTAATGTAGAGGTAGCCTCAGTCAACAGCATTTGTGGCATAATATTGATTACCACAAACATTTATTTCAACTCATCCCTCCTTTTCTTTAAAAATAAGCAAATAAACGATGTTACAGTGAGGCACTTACAATGGAGGTGATTGGCATATAAAATCACTTGCATTAATTATTCTGTTAAAACTTGTTGTAAAGTGATCAATGGAAAGGAGGAGGCGAGAACCGGCTTGACGAAATAAATAATAGTGTTAATGATAAACTCAAAAGACAACATAAACACACACATATGACGGACATGTCCGTAAACGATCTCTCTCTCCCGCACGATCCCCTGCAGTTGACCTTTAACCCTCATGGAGGCATAATTAGCCTAATACGGGACCGGGTGTGTAGGATAACGACCCGGCCCTGCCCTCCGCCCTGCCACACTTGTGTATTATTTGAGCTGTAAATTCGTTGTTTAGCGTTACAGTGTTACGTCATCATGGCAACGAAGTTGTAAAATTGGCTATAACTTTACACAGAAATGGGTAGTAAGCCATTTCATCACACTAAAATCAAGTTAACTAGGGCTGGGCAATATGGCCAAAATTGTTATCACGATAATCTTTTTCATATTGTTCGATATCGATATTTATCACGATAAACATTTACACATTGCACTTTCTTTTTTTATTTCAAAGTTGACGGAAGAAAAAAAAATCATTCTAAACAGTCAAAATAGTCTCTACAAAACGGCACAGGGGGTCCAGAGACGGCCAAAGCAGTGGGGTCTGCGGGATCTTTTACCAAAATATTAAAATATATTTTATAGTTTATCAATTGAAAATGAATGTTAAAAGATCATCTGTTTGTTCTGAGACATAGTGACAGCGGTCCAGTATTTGTTGGAATATTTTTACATTAAAATTAAATATTTTTTATATTTCTTTAGATTCAGATACCCAAGTATGGGGCATAGAAGCCCTTGTGACTGTGGGTTCAGGGGTGTCCCGAGAGCAAATTTTGAAAACGTTTTTTTTTTTTTTTTTACATTTTCATTAAATTGAGAGACTAGTCTACCAACTAGTAATTTTAGTCTTTCCTTATCCATTCCAGACATCTAATTACTTTTCACAAAATTAGAACAGAATCGATTTGTTTATTATTAAAGGTCGTAACATGCTGATTAATAAAGATAAATTTAGAAGGGAAAAACATTTTGGTCTAAAAGGTGCTTTGGATCTATGTTAACTCATGTGTCCGACGTAGCCTAATCGTTAGCAAGGCAGCTAGCATTAGCAAGTTCATCCAGTCTGACCCTACGTTACCACTGGCGCGTTGTGAGCGAAGCTGAGAGCGTTTTCAATTAATTCCTATGAAAGTCGAGCGCCACGATCGCAAGGTGGATCGTAGGATTGGTAGCGTTGTGGCGCGAGCTCTCTCCTAGCGCTGTGAGTGCCTTTGAGCGGATTTCTTCCACTCCGGTGGAAACGCAGCCTGAGAAAGCCGAACTGCTTGTGTTTTAGCGACACGCAGTAAATATCGAGTGTTTTATCGCCCAGCCCTAATGTTAATATGCATATTGTTTACATCTTGTGGCTATACTTTTGAAACAATATTTTAATGTTACGGATTGGCCCCATTGACTTCCATTGTAAATGCAACACTGTAACCCAGATTTTTGCTTTTTTTAAAGAAAAGCCGGAACAAGTCGAAATACATTTTTCTGTTCATCAACATTATGCCACGCAATGCTGTCGATTGAACTTAACTTGCACTGAACCAAGAATGCATCTTTAAATGTCATTAAAAACAAGAATGTCACATTGCAAAATACAGCAATAGTCCTCCAAGTCTTCACAACAAAGCACATTCTTTTATCTTCAGTTTATAACCAGCTATTTGTTCTTGATATTCACAGTTAATGTAACAATGTTACATTAATATGTAAATTATGTTTCAGGAGGAATATACATTTAAGACGCTTCCTGTCTGAAGTAGCATCTGCTAAATAAATATATTTGCAGTGCAAATGTTGGCAATACCAACCCTTGTTTTTATTTATTTTTTGTTTATGTTTTTTGCCCATGTGCATGACAAAATGTTGCTATTCTATCTAAAACAAATAAACAAACAAACAAACAAACATGGATAAGACACAGGGTTCCCATATCAGTTCTTCACAATCAGCATAAAATTTAACCTCGTAAAAAAGACTTCACGATCACTCCCAAACGGACTGAGGTTTGTTTTCCTCAAGTAAATTAATTACAAGCTCTATCGATTTCACACGCTCAAACCAGAAGCAAAGCCTGTCATTGCACTGAAATGAACGAGTGATAAAACACACGAGACCAAAAACAATCATGCAATGAATTTTGTATTCACTCTTACTGACCACACGATCGCCGCATGATACCTAAAGATACAATTGCAAGGCACCATTCGATATTTTGCACCGAGAGCTCCATTTTTAATGCATACATGGATGCATTTCATCCACGCGCATTGATGTGATGTCACGTGCCAGTATCCCAGATGCCAAGATTGAGATGCTGGCCGGACAAAACAACCATAAACCAACAGTTTTACTGTAGATAACACAGAAAGCATATTGTTGTGGTGTAAACAGATAAGTTGAGCATGCACACAATTAGCTGGAGCTGCGCAATTACAACACAACCATAAACAACGTTCATATTTAAAATATTGTGCGTTTGACCAAAAAGCAGGTTGTTTTTGGTTTAGATTACCACAGAATATAGATTGCATGTACACCATAAAGTAAGGTTGTGCAACACAAACCACCTTAATGCATGGTCATATTCCACATTCTGACCAAAAGCAGGTTATATTCTTAGATCAGCACAGAAAATTAAAATTGCACCATGACCAGAACATGCACACCATGAAGTAGCCTATAAAGCTATCCAATTATTAAACCATCATAATTGAAACCTTGTTAAAAATTCAACTTTGCATTTGACCCAAAAAAATGTAATGGCAATTGTACTTCTTTAATAGAAAACATAATTTCACTGGTCTAAACAGATAATCAGAGGATGCACAATGTAATCTAAAGCTGTGCAATTCCAAAACCACCATATATCATGTTCAATCCAAGTTCAAATTCAACCTTTCTTGTACATTTGACCAAAAGGCAGATTATTTTCTCTATAGATCTGCACATAGAACAAGTTGCACCGGTTTAAATGGATGATCAGAGCATGCACACTACTAAGAAAGGCTGTGTGCAATTCTAAAACCAGCATAAAGAATATTCAAAAAACCTTTTCATACCAAAAGAGAAAACAATATGCACTGATCTAAACAGAAGATGCATGCACAATGTAACTAAAGCTGTGCAATTCCTAAAAGCATTGCAGTTGCATTACAGATGCTCAGTGCCTTTAATCATGCGTGTGTGTAATGTTTAAATGGCATCAGGGCTCACCTCCACACTTGCCCCATTTGAAGTACGTGCACAAACGCGTACCATATCCATATAGATATCATGCAGCACCTGTCCCTGCCGTCGATGCGCGAGCTTAAATCCGCCGTGGCTTTCCTACCGAGCCCCTCCACTGCCGCGAGCCCACCGCCGGTGTAATCCTGAACGAACCACCTGAAGCTCAAAATCTGGACCAGAACCGATGGCACCAGCACGAAGAACAGGGTCAGTCCGAACCACAGATAGTCCCGATTGGAATAGTAGTCCAAGGCCAACCACAAGTCCGTCCCGACGTCCCAGAAGAAGATCAGCAGCGCCAGGACGATCCAGAGGCAGTCCAGCCACAAGCGCTCCTCCGGCTGGTGCTGATGCGGCGGCCGCTTCCATCCTCCAGCAGCATCACCGTTGCCCAGCAGCGACTGCAGGCACGCGCTCCGGCAGCCCCAGTAGCACGACGAAGTGTTGCAGCAGTGGCAGATGTGTATGGCCTCGCTGTCCAGGATGTCTTCGTCACCGGTCGCTTCGTCCAGGTTGTGCAGCTGGGCGAAACCGCTAACGACCCCCGCGCCATCGGATTTTGCTGCCATCTTGCTCTCTGAAGCGCTTCATCCGCCCTCCTTCCGGGGTGCGTTGCGTCACTTCCGCAATACCTGTGCTGGTGTGAGAGAGGATGCTTATTTCTTGCATTGAAAATTATTCATAACAACTGAAAATGCTCCCTAATTATAAATATGAAAAGGTGAACTGAGAAAACAAAATGAGCTTGTATTTGATTAAGGATCCCACTACATAAGCATGCATGAATATCACATGAGCGTGCGCTGATGTTTTGAATATCATTTGCATTTACATTTATGCATTTGGCAGACGCTTTTATCCAAAGTGACTTACAGAGCCCTTATTACAGGGACAATCCCCCTGGAGCAACCTGAAGTTAAGTGCCTTGCTCAAGGACACAATGGTGGTGGCTGTGGGGCCAGCGTCCTTCTGATTACCAGATTACCAGTTATGTGCTTAGACCACTACACAACCACCACTTCCAGGCTATCAAAGGCAATACCACAGGTAATAACAGGGCTCAGCCCCCTTTGACACATTTAAGTGGGTCGCACACTGGACGTGTTTGGCGGACCTCACGCATATTTTCCATTTAATTTGACCCAAATCATTATGAAAAGACATAGATTATACTTGAAGGGAAAAAACCTGGGTAACTTTTGCGTACACTTTTTCGTCCGGTGTGCAACCGCCTTTAGATGTGCACATTTTTATTTATTTATTTAATTAATTTTATTTTTTATCCCCTTTTCGGTATGCACAATTCCCACTGCTTACTAAGTCATCGTGGTGGCACAGGTACTCGCCTCAAAAAGTCTCAGTTGCATCTTATCACGTGACTCGTTGTGCATGACACCGCGGAGACTCACTGCATGTGGAGGCTCATGCTACTCTCCACGATCCACACACAACTCACCACACGCCCCATTGAGAGCGAGAACCCCTTATCATGACCACGAGGAGATTACCCCATGTGACTCTACCCTCCCTAGCAACCGAGCCAATTTGGTTGCTTAGGAGACCTGGCTGGAGTCTCTTAGCACACCCTGGATTCCAACTCGCGACTCCAGGTGTGATAGTCAGCGTCTATATTCGCTGTGCTACCCAGGTCCCAAGATGTGCACATTTAATGTATTCCACTCTTTAGCATAGATACTGTTTTGGTAAGTTATTAAAAAAACTGAAACTTTTAAAGAACAATACAAAAACATTTTTTATTTTATTTTACATTTATTAACAAATAAAAAACAATATATGTTTTTACAGAAAATAAATAATTTTTCAACTACTGTAGAATAAACATATACCAAACTCCACAAAAAACTATTATTACAATAAATATTACATTTAGCTTGGTTGATATTTAGTTAAGTGAATTAAATCATGATGTTTCTCTGCATGTGACTCATGATTCGTGTCTTTTAATTTCATTCAAAAGAGTAAATCACTCTGAAAAGAGAATTTAATTTCAATATAATAACCCTGGGAAAAATAAATAAATAAATAAATAAAAATAAAATATATATATATATATATATATATATATATATATATATATATATATATATATATATATATATATATATATATATATATATATATATATATATGATTAGTTCAGATTTGGTCACTGATTCGTTCAGATAACTATTTTTGTAACACACTTGACATGGAAATGTAAGCGCAGCGTAGTTCTAGCGGGATGACTAGCAGCTGTACATCATCACATCATTAGCTGGGTAACTCCCAGCCAATCACATGTACGCATTACTTTGCTGTTTCAGTGCACTTACACGGCAACCTCCTCCACCCCACCACCACCAGTTGAGTCCCGTCCTGCACGGGGGTAGGCTCCTCGCCCCTGCCTTCTATCTCCGGCAGGATATGACGGTTCCGAGTACAACTCCCTCGGACCGCCAGACGGGCCTACGCCAAAGAGAAACATTACTTTTCTGTTTTATATGAATCAAATAAATGTCATCTTAAATCTCACTCAAATCTGCGAGTCTTCCTGATGGAATAACCCTTCTGTTTTGTTAATATATAACATGGTCCACACACATTGCCTTTCTTTATTAATTGTGTCACTAGGGCATAGTTAGGGGGTTGCTAGGCAGTTGCTAGGGTGTTCTGGTTGGTTGCTAGGGTGTTGCTAGGTTACAAATATTTTATTTTGTGGAAAAGGTATTTTCATTTAATAATTCATGCATCAGATGGTTTATATATTATGCTTCAAAATGGGCAATGTATATATATATTTACGTTGCAGCAGTTGGTGGCAACAAATCAACGTCTGATTGATTCAGTAAACCACTGATAAAGCACAGAGAACAAAATAAGTCTAATTATACTTTATTCAAATTAGCATGTCTAATAAAAGACATGGTGAATCTAGGTATAAATATCATAAGCATTTTCCCTGCAAATGACAACAAAGCACATCATCCTCTGAACTGCTGTTGTGCATGAACATCAAGGAATATACAAAAAAAGACAACATAGCCTAAAAATAATTATAGGTTTAATTACGTCCTGATGTCATTGTATTGTCATTACTTTTACTCTTAATTAATCCATCCCCTTTCTCTCCTTGTTAAAGAGCTTACCTAATTAAACAAGCAACATGCCTCCTCTCCATAAATCGGTTAAAAGACGCTGATCTTCTATCGTTCATGAATTTAAGGACTAAATGGGGCGTATTCGTTCAGTGGGTCAAACCAAGGATATGCTCCTTCACAGCTCACACTAACGCTAGTGGCTTGTGCTTTAGTCAGTCTGACAGGCAAGAAAAGCCACCAAAGCGAGTCACTTCAAACAAGTGCAGCATTGCGGCGGCATCTGTTGAAGACACTTACGTGATGATTGCAAAGTCACTGAAGGCTGAAGCCCTCCTAAAAAGGGTCTAGTAAAGCCTATGACTGATTTTGAGGCCAAACAATAAAATTGCGAGTGTGATTTTGCTTTAATAAGTTCAACAAAGAAGTCAAATTAAATTGAACTTATGCTTCAGACACAAAAAGGGGCAGATATTGGGTGCGATCCATTCAGAAGTGATCATCCCTGAGCCCTATTCCCTTTGAAGATTTAACCATCCACTGTGAGAGCTTTGAATGCTAAAGAGAGTGGAGCTCAAAAACAACCGTTATTTGGAAGTAACTTTTATTCGAAATTCTGTTTGGACCTTACAGCATGTCAATTACGACTGTTCTCCCTTCAAAGTGCCCTCCGAAGACATCATTTAGGCCGTTTGGAATGCTGGGAGTTTGTGTATTTCTACTCCGCTGGACTGGGATTCATGGAAGTGGATTGCAGCAACAGAAATTTGCCCTCACTTCTCAATGCGTTCTGTCGCTTGGCTCAAACTCCTGCTTTTCATGCATCAGGCAAAATCAAACAACTCCGCTCTCTGTTGAGGTGCTTTGTTCAATCAGAGTTTTTAAATGAATCTTTGAAGTGAATGAATCGTTCTTGTTCACTTTCATTGTTTCAGTCGCCAAACGCATCTTTAACGAACCGGATGGTTCAAATCACTCACTCGTAACAAATATAAGACGTTTGTTTGTCGCCACCTACTGGCGGAAATTGTCACTTAAGGAATCAGTGAATAAATCTAAGCAAAGTATTTTGGTGAACGGATTCAAGAGACGTGAATCACTGGAATGCTAAAGCATTAAATCACGAGAGATTTGCGTTTTACATGAATTTTATTGTAAATGGTCTGCACTTATATAGCGCCTTTTTAACCTTAGCGGTTTTCAAAGCGCTTTACAATGTGACTCATTCACACACTCATACACCAATGATGGCTGCCGTGCAATGTGCTAGCCTGCCATTGGGAGCAACTTGGGGTTCAGTGTCTTGCCCAAGGACACTTCGGCATGTGGAGTCATGTGGGCCGGGAATCAAACCACAAACCCTGCGATTAGTGGCCGATCCACTCTACCACCGCTGTGTGTGTGTGTGTGTGTAGTGCGTGTGTGCGTGCGCATGTGTGTGTGCGTGTGTGGGGAGCATTGCCACTGGGGAGACAAAGGCGGTCGGGCGTGGTGCTGGCCACCCACCCCCTCGTGTACCGTTCCGGCCTTCATAGGTGCTTGCTAACAGCACTTGCCCCTACAGTCTGTTAAGGCTAAATGGGGGATCTTTGTCTTTGTGCGTGTGTGTGTGTGTGTGTGTGTGAGCGTGTATTTATCACTTTGTGGGGACCAAATGTCCCCATAAGGATAGTAAAACCCAAAATGTTTGACCTTGTGGGGACATTTTGTCGGTCCCCATGAGGAAAACAGCTTATAAATCATACTAAATTTTGTTTTTTGAAAATGTAAAAATGCAGAAAGTTTTCTGTGAGGGTTAGGTTTAGGGGATAGAATATAAAGTTTGTACAGTATAAAAACCATTATGTCTATGGAAAGTCCCCATAAAACATGGAAACACTACAGTGTGTGTGTGTGTGTGTGTGTGTGTGTGTGTGTAAATATGACATTTGACTTTTAGTTGAGGAGAGAATTCCCCAAAATTCTAATTTAAGAGTTATTTGAAATCAACATAAAAAAACACAGCTTGAGAGTAAAAAACAGGTGATTGGGTGGAAAGAATTTTATTTTATTTTTTTATTTAACACCTTTAGTTATATTCAAAACACACACATTTAAGGAAGGAAATGCTAAAATCTTTAAATATTTAAAGACATTTGTACAAGATGTAGACATTGTTTTGTATTACTGACTTCCTGGCAACCATTATATGCAATATTATTCTATTCAAACAGCACCATATTATTGCTCTATTCATATTTAAACTGGGTGTTGTAGTGTCTCCTCGAACACAAACTGTGAGCTCCTCTAAATCCTCTGCAGTTGCTGTCACCACATGGGGAATATCCTTGATTAGCACAGTGCATGAAAAACCCTCTGCCACAAGAATATTACAAAAGCCTTAGGACAGAGAGAGTCCAAATCTTCAAACAGACACTGTGCCACATCTGAAAGAGATGCACTGCGGCTTAATCGCTTTTACTAATTAAACTGTCATCCTAAAACGAGTAGAGTAGATGTCAAATCAGTTTCAGTAACAAGAAGAAAATATATATATTTACATTGCCCATTTTGAAGCATAATATATAAACCTTCTGATGATTGAATTATTAAACCACAAAGTAAAAGTAAATACCTTCATGATTTTTTTTGTTCCAAAAAGATAGAAAATCATTTTCCACAAAATAAAATATTTTAAGAGACTATTTTTAACCTAGCAACACCCTAGAAACCACCCAGAACACCCTAGCCTCACCCTAGCAACCACCCAGAACACCCTAGAAACTACCCAGAACACCCTAGCAACCACCTAACTATGCCCTAGTGACATAATTAATAAGAAATGCAACGTGTGCGGACCAAGTTGTATATTAACAAAACAGAAGGGTTATTCCATGTCAAACCAACCACATTTTAAGACACTTCCTCAGCTGGTATTTTTATTTTGTACATTTTTCTGAAGAACTATAATTACAAGTATAAATGATGATGAAAGTCAAAATATTAAATGCCTTGGATCAATATTTACTGAGTGATTCATTACTAGGTAGAGGGGGTCAAAATGGTAAAAAATGAGTCTATGATTTTGGAGGAACAAATATATAGGTCATAAAAATCACCTTAGAAAGGTGACTGCATCATTATTTTATATTTACACAGAGATAGGTAGGTCTATTACTAAAATCAGTTACCCCACCCCTTGACACATTGAGAGCCCCATATATCTGGGATTTTACCATGTACAGTTGGGCCTTGAAAATGAAGGAAAGTTTGTTCTGAACCAGAATCTACCAGGATATTAAGGGATCTTTAATACTTCTTATAGGCACTCCAACAATAAATTGTCCCCCCCCTCCATTCAGTGCACAAACAGTTCATGCTCATGCACCTTGTTCCTGTGCAGCTCACTGCAGAGGGAATGAACCATACAGAATAGCTACTGAACGCAAAAGTACAAGAGCAAAACATTTGAAAATGTAATGAAAGCTTATGACTGTGGGGATTGAATGGTAGTGAGATTATTGCCTGCAGATCCCTTGAGTTCTGGGTTGCTTTCATGTGCCGCTGTTGAAGCAGACAATTAATGTATATTTTTTTGCATGACTGCATGCATCAAAGCTTCTCATGGCACGAGAACACACCAGTGGACTGATATGCATGAACTATATTGCCGCTGCTTGCTACTGTAACCGGTCCTGCTCGACCCCCTCCGAGTGGGATTTGAACTGGTGTCTGCCGGCATGGGAGGCGGGTGTGCTATCGAGGAGGTTAAAGGCCACAGCCTCTAGTGTCAGTCGCTAGTGCGCATCTTGAGGTCAGGGGAGTGAGGTTTACACATGCCGCACAGCTATCACATACCAGCTGGCTCCTGTTACACTTTTATGTTGGCATCAGTCTGTTTGGTTTCTAACACGTCCTCGCTAAATAATTAAAGTTGAAGTGAATAAAGATTATCAGTGAATAATGTCTTAAATTTTGGTCTGTTCTTCACACAAAGCTATTGTATGACTTTGACGGTGCTTTTTGGCAGTATAAAACACCATTTACTTTCCTTATATGAAAAAGAACTGCTTGGAGATTCTGCCAAACATCTCCTTTTGTGTTTCATGGGAGAGAGAAAATGATTTGGGGTCGTAAATGACATGAGGGAGAGTAAATGATGACAAAATGACTGTTCATTTTTCAGGGGTGAACTATTAAAGGAATATTTTGGGTTCAGTACAATTTGAGCTCCGTCGACAGCATTAGTGGCGTAATGTTGATATTCGTCATGGTAACAGTGAAGCACTTACAATGGGAGTGAACGGGGCCAGTCTATCAACACCTAAATAAAGGATAGCCACAGGATGTAACATTATATGCCTTAATGTGATTTTAGTGTTATAAAATCCTGATCAGTGTAATGTTATAGCCAATATTACAACTTCGTTGCCATAACAACACAACATCAAAAATAACTATGTTATTTAATCACACTAAAATCATGTTTAACATGTATGATGTTTACATCTTGTGGCTATACCTTTAAAGCAATTTGTATTTTGATGTTAATGGACTGGCCATTTTTTCATAAATAATAAATTCCCTCTGTGAAATCTCAATACAAATGAATTATAAATGGCTCAGAATGCCCTCGTCTGTCTGAAATAACTTCCTGTTGCTTCGATCATTTTGAACATTTGAAAAGGATAATTACATTTTTAAAGGTGCTCCAAAAGTCTGAGACTACTATGGAAAATTTAGCTTTTTTTTCTTCTGAATATTAACACTAAATATCCCTTTACATATGAAATATTATACAGTAGTAATGCTCACTGATCATGTTGTTATGCAAGCCAGCAGAGAAACATCACAGTTGTTTGGATGTGAAATGTCATCCCCTTGAAATCAAGTCATACCAGTCCTGCCTGTAACTGATATGCTGCACATGTTCAAGGGTTCAATGAGTTCATCTTCTAATGAGAATAAATATTAAGGTACTACAATACTCTGGGAATACAAATAGAGGAGCATTTCACTGGCTCCTTACGGAGGACTTGGTATTGATTCAATTTAGACTAAATAAATGAGCACAATAGCCAAAGTCTTCTCCGTCAGGAGAGAAATAAAATGAAAACTATTAGTCATTCATTGAGACAATTCTTTGCCTTTATCCTGCTGTAATCTACATGATTCACTTTAAATACAATTAGAGAGCTGCGAAGTGATGAATGCATTATTATATTTGATCTGGCCATTTAAAACAATATTCATGTATAAATATTTAGATAAAGCTGTAGGAAAATGTACAAAACTTTTAGAAACCCTTAACAAACTGTTTTCCTCTCTTGATTTCAATCCAGTTTTATTTCTAAAGCACAACTGACATAAAATAACTGCAAAGAATTTTGTTTCGTTTTATTTCATTTGGGATGAACCAAAATGGGGTAGCATGTCCTCTGGCTGACTACATTGCACATGCTTAAAAATACTTTTTTAAATGACTGTGACAGGGCGGAGGGCGGGTCGCGATGCTACACACCCGACCCCTAATCAGGCTAATCAAGCCTCAGAGAGGGATAAGGGCCGACTGGAGAAGGCAGTGCGACAGAGAGAGAGATTTACGTGCAGCTGTCCGACACCATTGTGTGTTTGTCTTTTTGGTTCAGTTCTTCATTAAACTGTTATTTATATTGTCATGCCGGTTCTCGCCTCCTCCTTTCCATTTATACCTTTACACTGGTGCTGAAACCCGGGAAGGAGGAGGGATGCGCTGTAGTGGAGTTCTCGCCACTACCATCCACCCCAACGGAGCAGGACGGAGGATGGAGGAGCCCGGGCACCTGGAAGCGGAGGAACGGCCACCGACCACGAGGGGAGGAGGGGCTCCCAACTAACCGCCTGGAGCGGTTACCACTGCCAGGGGCGGGGGAGACCCCTACCGTCCACCAAAACCGAGGCGAGCTGCCTCCGTGTCTGAGACCATTTTATCACGTGGCTTGTTGAGCGCGTTGCCACGGAGACATAGCGTGTGTGGAGGCTTCACGCCATCCCCTGCCGCATCCACACTCAACTCTCCACATGCCCCACCGAGAACGAACCACATTATAGCGACCATGAGGAATTTACATTAAGTATGAGCACAGAGCTTTGCAATTGATGTGGGTATGTTATTATTTATTTATTCATTTATTTATCCCCTTTTCTCCCCAAATTTGAATGCCCAATTCCCACTACTTACTAGGTCCTCGTGGTGGCGCGGTTACTCACCTCAATCTGGGTGGTGGAGGACAAGTCTCAGTTGCCTCCGCTTCTGAGACCGTCAATCCGCGCATCTTATCACGTGACTCGCTGTGCATAACACAGTGGAGACTCACAGCATGAGGAGGCTCATGCTACTCTCCACGATCAATGCA
The DNA here is from genome assembly GCF_025860055.1 of Xyrauchen texanus. NCBI lineage: Eukaryota > Metazoa > Chordata > Actinopteri > Cypriniformes > Catostomidae > Xyrauchen > Xyrauchen texanus. The sequence goes on from NC_068297.1 coordinate 2,995,854, forward strand.
CAATTTACCACTCGCCCCATTGAGAGCGAGAACCACGAATCGCAACCACGAGGAGTTTACTCCATGTGACTCTACCCTCCCTAGCAACCGGACCAATTTGGTTGCTTAGGAGACATGGCTGGAGTCACTCAGCATGCCCTGGGATTCAAACTAGCGAACTCCAGAGGTGGAGGTCAGCGTCTTTATGAGAAGCCGTTTTTTTTAATACAGAAAGTGAGTCAGCTTCACGGATGGAGTTGGGAAGGTCATTCCACCAACATGGTATGATGACACCGAAAGTCCGGGAAAGTGTTTTGGTACCTCTTTGTGTTCCTTAGCCGACAGAAACAATTTTAGGTATGCTGGAGCAGACCCAGTGACTTTTTTTGTATGCCAGCATCAGAATCTTGAACTTGATAAATGCATCAACCGGCAGCCAGTGGAGAGAGACCAGGAGTGGTGTAACATGTGCTCTCTTTGGTTCATTAAAGACCAGACGTGCTGCTGCATTCTGGATCATTTGCAGGGGTCTAATTGCACATGCAGTGAGTTCTACAATGAGAGCGTTACAGTAGTCCAGTCTAGAGATGACAAGTGACTGAACAAGCAGTTGAGTGGCATGTTCAGAGAGGAAGGGTCTTATTTTCCTGATGTTATAGAGTGTAAATCTACATGATCTACATGATCTACATAACGGGGGCGGCTGTGGCTCAGTTGGTAGAGTGGGTCGGCCACTAATCACAGGGTGTTCAAATCCCGGCCCACACAACTCCACATGCTGAAGTGTCCTTGGGCAAGACACTGAACCCCAAGTTGCTCCCAATGGCAGGCTAGCACCTTGCATAGCAGCTCTGCCACCATTGGTGTATGAATGTGTATGGGTGAATGAGACGCAGTGTAAAGCACTTTGAATACCGTTAAGGCTTAAAAAGGTGCTATATAAGTGCAGACCGTTTACCATTTTGAGATGTGGTCTGTGAAATTTAGCTTGTTATCGATGGTTACCCCTAGATTTCTGATCATTTTGGAAGGTGTTACTGTAGTTGAACCCAGCTGCAAGGTATGCCAATATGATATGCCGATAATTAACTCCCGCTTGTGTGTTCCTCATCTCTAGATTACTAATACAGATCAACATCAATGCTGATAATAAACATGGATAAATGAGCATTGTTGAAAAAGCAACTTTGTAGAAAAGGACGGAGCCGTGTTGATACGACTCTCTGACTGACGGCTTATTGCGTGAGGGTTGTTTCGGCTCATGAAACTCACTTGTGATTGGCTGGATGGTTGCTCAATCAACCAAAAGTAACAAAACGCAAAGTATCCTGTATACAAATCAACCATTTGAACTCGGTTGGGTTTAGCAACCCTAGAAAAGTGCGGGGCACAAAAATCACCTTTTGAAAGTCACTGGGTCGTGTCCCCCACATACCCCGCGGCTGCTACGCCCTTGAAAGACCTGTAGCTGATGCAATACTGATGGTTTCTATTTACTCCAAAACATGTTTCAACGGGATCGCTTTTAATCTTTGTGTTGTTTTGAACAGCGCCGATTTGTTTATAATTGTTTATCTTTGAAGGCGGGAACATAAACGGTGAGTAAACCAAACAGTCATAGAACGGCGTTATTTATTAGGCTACTTGATTACATAATTAATTAATAACCCCATAACAAAGGATTATTTGTTTACAAAAGGAGTGTATTTTGTTTATTAGATCAGAGTGTTTTATTTAATCAGCGCCTTTGATGTATCCGAAGCCTTTGATCGCGCCTCCGCAGAACGGATACATTGTAACGGTTTGAGTTCGTTACATTGACGCACTTTAGTAACAACACAACTGAAAAGTATCGCTGGCTGCGTGTTGTTACAACAAATGCAGTTTGTTTCTAGATAGGTACTGGTGTTGATGGTATACATAGAGATGGCCAGTCTCCTCCCATTATGAGATGTTCATTGTGCACGTTTCCTTCATGGAGGCTCAAACGATTTCTAGCACAGCGATCTGAAAAACTGACCTCAGTATATCTAGTAATAGTATAAACACGTAAAGCAATCGCATGCTTATTGAAGAAGGAGAAATTGTTCTGGGATTTAAACCACTTTTGTCTCAGGTGAGGACAATGGACTAACCGTTGCCTATTGACATTCAGAAGTATATAGCCTATTACTTTTATTATTATTATTTATTTTTATCACAGATTAACTTGATCAGTTAAAATAATGATTTAAGCCATGTTTGACATTTTCAATGCAAGCGTTCTGTGTCTGGATTATTGTGAATTGTATAGCCTCGACCAGAGGATGGCAGCACATTTCACTTAATTATTGACTCTCCTTGTAGTATTTATATTAGCTTGCATGTAATCATTTAATAGATATAGATACAGTGGCATATATTTGTCAAATTAACACTTGCTGAACATATACCACTTATTATTTTATGCAATATTTCCTTCTTTATAAAGAACAACAATGCAACTTGAACAGTGTGTTTCAGTAGCCAAGCTGGCAAAGCATGCCACTAGCAATGCCAAGGTCATGGGTTTCATTCACAGGGAGCACAAAAGGTGATCTAAATGTATACCTTGAAAGTGCTAGCCTATATGTCACTTCAGATAAAAGTGTGCGGTATGTTTAATGCATTGATGTTAATGTAAATGACAGCCGGGAGACTGATTAAAAAGGGGATGGTGACACTTGAGTCTCAAAATGGCCCACGCAGATTCATTAGCCTGTCAGAAATTGGTCCTTACTGAATATTTGAGTTTTGTGATGTGTTTTGGCATATTTATAAACAGTTTATTTGATGTTGCATATCTGTGTATCCATTAATATGTTTCATGTCTTGGTTGGCAGGGAGTAGATGATGCTCTGTGTAAGAGCTGTGAGCAGGTTGGCACAGCGGGCTTTCTTGGCATCAGGCCGTGGCTTTCAACCTCTCACTGTTTCAGAGCGGGACATCGGCCTCTCTCCACGCCAACTCACCTCTGATGCCAGCTTTTACCCGGCGGAGTCTGACTGTCCAAGGATTCTCATTACTGGTAGGAGACGAGTGCTTTTTGCACCATTTATTGTGTCATATATTTCTGGTCACGATTGCTTTTAAGATTTGTGGCCTAAATGAATGATCATCAATACTATTTGCTCATGTTACCCTGTTTACCACATTCTGAAGTACATTAAATGTGGTCTCCATGGAAACACAACACCGATGATGTCTTTTTTTTTTATCACATCCTTCACAGGGGGGTTGGGGCAGCTGGGAGTGGGTCTGGCCAAACTGCTCAGGTAAGACTGAAGCTTGAATGATTGGATGGTTATAAATGCATTGATTAGGATACGACGGTGTATGCTTTGAATTCTTTAATGGAATATTTCAAATGTTCTTTCATTCGGTTTATCAACATTTATAAATGTGTTTCTCTCTGATTTATAGGAAGAGATTTGGCAAATATAATGTCATTCTGTCTGATATCAGGAAACCCCCAAATCGTGTTTTCCAGAGTGGTGAGTTTGAGTATTTAATTTGTACAATGACTGGCTGCATTCTAGAAACTGTGACCTATTGTCACATAATGGTGATTGAGTTTATCTGAATGCATAAATCCCTTGACACGGGTCTTTGCTCCTAATATATTTAGGGTTTGGTTGTATTTGTGGAAGCGATATGGAAACTGATATATTTTTGGCTCAGTTGGTAGAGTGGGTCAGCCACCAATCGTAGGGTTGGTGGTTCGAATCCCGGCCCACCTTGGACCTTGGGCCAGACACTGAATCCCAAGTTGCTCCCAATGGCAGGCTAGCATCTTGCATAGCAGCTCTGCCGTCATTGGTGTGTGAATGTGTGTGTGAATGAATCACAGTGTAAAGTGCTTTGAATACCGTTAAGGTTAAAAAGGCGCTATATAAGTGCAGACCATTTTAATTTAAGGGCATTCACGTTGACATTCACTTCATTTTAACCCGTATCGAAAATTTAAGTGAAATATTGGCCAAAATAAATGCTGTAAATGATGTTGATGTTGTGAGAGAAGATCATCATGGACGTCCTACTTTGAAAGGTAATGCCCACTGTTGTTGAGTGTCATGCTGATAGCAGTAACCCTGAAAATGAAAAGATGCAAAGCTCATTCTAAAATTAAATACAAGAGACATTTATGTATTGATTTAATGATTGATTTAATATTTTTTTAAATGTAATTATGTATGTAAAAGGATAAGATGGGCAAGGAGGCGGCGAGAACTGGCTTGACAATATAAATAATAGTTTAATGAACAACTGAACCAAAAGACACAAACACATACAGCTGCCCGTAAATCTCTCTCTCTGTGGCTCTGTTGGTAGAGCGGGTCGGCCACCATTCGTAGTGTTGGTGGTTCGAATCCCGTCCCACACGACTCCACATGCTGAAGTGTCCTTGGGCAAGACACTGAACCCCAAGTTGCTCCCAATGGCAGGCTAGCACCTTGCATGGCATCTCTGCCATCATTGGTGTATGAATGTGTGTGTGAATGAGTCACAGTATAAAGTGCTTTGAATACCGTTAAGGTTAAAAAGGCGCTATATAAGTGCAGACCATTTTACCATTTACATTCCTCCCCGTTCTTTCAAGTCAGGCGCCCATCTGCCAGCAGGTCATCCCCGTTTACCTGGATCAGGGCATCAACTGCCATCTCCAGTCAGTCCTTTTCCCTCTTGGACTAGGGGACAAGGGGAGGGAAACAAAAAAAAAAAAAACTGTGGCACCTACACGCCATAACGGCGATTGTGCCAAATTAACAAAACATTTAAAAAGAGAGGGATAGGAGAGAGAGAGAGAAAAACACAGAGCAGCAGTGGGAGAGAGAGGTCAGAGAGAGAGAGAAAAAAAACACTTAGTCACTGGTTCTCCGATACACCGTAGCTTGGTCCTCGGCTTCTAATGGATGACTGCCAAGCCTCCCCGGGCGGATCGGAGTCAGACCTCCGGCCCCTGGGGATGGAATGCTCCGCCAAATTTTTGGTGGATGGTAGGGGTCTCCCCTCCTCTGGCAGCTGTAACCGCTCCAACGGCAGTTGGTTGGGAGGCCCTCCTCCCCACGTGGTCGGCAGCCATTCCTCTGCTTCCAGGCAGCCGGGCTCATCCGTCCTCCGGCGGATGGCTGCGGCTGCTTCTTTGGAGTGAATGGTAGCACGCGAGAACTCCACTACGGTGCATCCCTCCTCCTTCCCGTCTTTCGGCACCAGTGTAAAGGGATAAGATGGGCAAGCTAGAGGTGAGAACTGGCTTGGCAATATAAATAATAGTATAATGAAGAACTGAACCAAAATACACAAACACAGGTGTCGGACAGCTGCCCGTAAATCTCTCTCTCTGTCGCACTGCCATCTCCAGTCGGCCCTTATCCCTCTCGGGCTAATCAGCCCGATTGTAAAAGGCCCTCCATCCTTTTTAAATTTTTACATGTACATGTTTACATTTTTTTGAATAATTTGGCCCTTCATAAACTTCTCATACATGAAAACCGGTGTATTTTGGTATTCCCTTTTTTTCAGGTCCTTTTATATATTCTGACATTTTGGACTCCAAGAACTTAAGTGAGATTGTTGTAAACAACCGCATCTCCTGGTTGATTCACTACAGTGCTGTCCAGAGTGCAGCTGGAGAGGCAAACGTGTCCCTCGCTCGTGAAGTCAACATCACTGGTCAGTCACTGAGGATTTGATATTATCTGCATCATGTTTTCTTAAATCAGAAAAGCAACGCTACATTTGGTAAAGAAGATACAACATACCTTTCCCTCGTTTCCTCTTCTTTAGGGTTGCACAACGTTCTTGATGTCGCTACAGAACATGGGCTCCGTCTTTTCGTTCCCAGCACTATTGGAGCATTTGGCCCCAACTCCCCTCGCTACCCCACCACTGATTTGTGCATCCAACGCCCTCGAACCATTTACGGAGTGTCCAAAGTTCATGCTGAGCTAATGGGAGAGGTAAACACACTTTTATGAAAGATGTTGCTTATCCTAAACATTGATTACGATTTTAGTCAATTTTGTGTTTTTTTGTTTGTTTGTTTTTTTTGTATGGTTTGTGGCCTTTAATGTAAATCAGGTTTGAGGGCATCTACATGCTAGCGTACCCCTAAATGTTGACAAAATTAACTTTGAGCCGATTGTCCAATAAAATGGTCTCTAGAATATGAATGTCCATAGGGATGTGAATTGTAGGGGGTCTGGGTAGCTCAGCGAGTATAGACGCTGGCTACCACACCTGGAGTCGCAAGTTCGAATCCAGGGTGTGCTGTGTGACTCCAGCCAGGTCTCCTAAGCAACCGAATTGGTGGAGTCACATGGGGTAACCTCCTCGTGGTCGCTCTAATGTGTGGTTTTCGCTCTCGGTGGAGCGTGTGGCGAGTTGTGCGTGAAGCCTCCACATGCGCTACGTCTCTGCGGTAACACGTTCAACAAGCCACGTGATAAGATGCGCGGATTGATGGTCTCAGACGTGGAGGCAACTGAGATTCATCCTCCGCCACCCGGATTGAGGCGAGTTACTACGCCACCACAAGGACTTAGAGCGCATTGGGAATTGTGCATTCCAAATTGGGGAGAAAAAGTATTTCAGAACTCAGTGCTGAGATGCATTATTTAAATCTCTCTATTTATTTTGTATAAAATTACAGTATTACCATCTCAGGTATGGTCTTGACTTCCGCTGTCTCAGATACCCAGGAATAATTTCAGCAGATTCTCAGCCAGGTGGAGGGTCAACAGGTAATCTTTGCTTTCTTGATCTATAGGTTTCCCCTCTATAAGGTCAATTTCATCTTTATGTGCATCATAAGCATCTGTTCAAACCATTCACCTTAGTGTATAATGTCTCTTCAGACTACGCCGTCCAGATCTTCCACGATGCTGTGAAAACAGGTAAATTTGTGTGCAACTTGAGACCAGACACACGACTGCTAATGATGTTTATTGATGACTCTCTGAGAGCCACGCTGGAAGTTCTAGAAGCTCCTGCTGTGATGCTGGGTATGCGCACGTACAACATCAGTGCCATGAGCTTCACTCCAGAGGAACTGGTCCAAGAAATCAGGAAGCACCTTCCAGACCTGCAGGTCACCTATGAGGTTGATCCAGTTCGACAAACCATTGGTAAGCGTCTTGATCACTATTCAGTGCCTGGGGAAAGTTCACCCAAAAATATAAATCCTGTCATCATTTACTCACCCTCGTGTTTTTTCGAACTCTATTAATTATTGTTGAGATGTTTTGGACAATGTCAGTGACCAATGACCAAAAAAGTACAATGAACACAGTCCATACAACTTGGGTTCTATATTCCAAGTCTTTTAAGCCATACGATATTGAATCATTATTCATTGAAAATCTTACCCTCTGAAAAATTTAACAAATGTAATTTGCGCATGCGTACAATTGACATATGACTGCTTTAGACATGTTGCGTCAAGGTTGACGTCATTGGTGCCAAACAATATATTTACTGTAGAGATACACTCAGTGACCACTTTATTAGAGTGTGTTCACACTTGGCAGGTTTGGTTCAATTAAAACGAACTCAGTGTGAACACAGTCACCCGAACCTTGGTGCGCACCAAACAAGCAAGCCGAGACCACCTGAAAAGTGGGATTGATATATGAATGCAACATGGACCAAAGACGTCTAAACAGACCAAAAACAGAAAGTAATTTGCCTAATACTGACCTCAAGCATACCTGGGTCTTCTCATCATAGGAGCTATGTTGCCCATTAAGGTTCGGGACAGGCGTCGGAACCGCAGTCATCCGGCCTTACAGCATATCTTCATTTGTGTGTGCAACGGAGTAATTCCTGGTGCTGTTTTGACTCCTTTACACATTTCATTTGCTCTTCGTTTGTTCTCAACTGGTAAAAATACCACCATATATACATATATAAATATAACAAGCGCATTTCGCCCAGCAGCAAGCATTGTTTTGGATGTTCGGCAAGTTCCATCAGAAAATATACATATATAAAAGCTGTCCAAGAAGGTTGTGACTTTTTCCTGATACCTTTTGTGTTGTATCATTAGGTTCAGTGTTAAAAATGCCAGTGTGAATGCTTAACGAACCAGGACATAATGTATCATTTTCTTTTTTGGTCCGGACCAAGAGGACCAAGAGAACCGAACTACAAGTGTGAACACACCCTACATGTGTTACACCTCTATACTTACTTATTCGCGTGATTATCTAATCAGCCAATCGAGTTGCATCAGAGCAATGCATAAAATCATGCAGGTCTAGCTATAAAGGTGTTGTGGCGGGGGGGGCGGGCAGAGTCGAGATTCCGCACACCCGGCACCGAATCAGGCTAAACAAGCCTCAGAGAGCGATAAAGGCCGACTGGAAGCTGCAGTGCGACAGAGAGAGAGATTTACGGACAGCTGTCCGACACTTTTGTGTGTTTGTCTTTTTGCCAAGCTGGTTCTCGCCTCCTCCTCTCCATTAATCCCTTTACACTGGTGACAAAATCCGAGGAGGAGGAGGGATTTGCCATAGTGGAGTTCTCGCCACTACCATCCACCACAATGGAGCAACCGCGGCCATCCACCGGAGGACGGAGGAGCCTGGCCGCCTGGAAGCGGAGGAACAGCCGCCGACCGCGAGGGGAGGAGGGGCTCCTAACCAACCTTCTGGAGCGGTTACTGCTGCCAGGGGGCAGGGAGACCCCTACTGTCCACCAAAAACGTGGTGGGGCGTTCCGTCCACCAGGGGCCGGAGGTGTGCCTACCGATCCGTCTGGGGAGGCACGGCTGTCGTCCATTAGAGGGTGCAGAAGTGGCCGAGGACCAAGCTACGGCTTATCGGAGAACCGGAGAGTACGTTTTTTTTTTTCCTCCTCTCTCTCTCTCTCTCTTTCCCTCTCTCTTTTTAAAATGTTTTGTTAATTTGGCACCATCGCTGTTATGGCGTGTAGGTGCCACACTTTTTCTTGTTTCCCCTCCCCTTGTCCCCTCCCTCATCCAGGTAGACGGGGATGACCTGCCAACAGACGGTGCAGCTTTGTTTCAGCTTTATATTAAAACATTATTTATATTGTCAAGCCGGTTCTCGCCGCCTCCTTTCCATTGATCCGTTTACATGTGTATAAGTTATCATTAAAACAGTTCCCCTATTAAGAAATTAAATGTATTTTTTTTTACTTCTGGAACCAAACTGTTGCACTCTATTGGCTCTTACATTTCGTAACGGAAAGTTTCGTGCTGCTTGAAATATACAGAATGGATTTTTAAGATTTTCAATGAATACACAAAGCAAATAAACTTGGAATATAGTGCAAAAAGTAGTTATATAATCGACTACTTTTAAGATACTTCAATTGTGTTTTTTTGTTCATTATTGGAGCTTGACAGCCGTGATAATTACTAACATTCTGGGCCGACATGAGAGTGAGTAGATAATGACCTAGCTTATTATAACTATTCCTTTAAACTTGGGGTAATTTTCTCCTAGTTTCCTGATTTTACTCCCTCAACAGTGTGATATCTGTGTGTCTGTTGTTTCTGGCTAGCTGACAGCTGGCCAACGATCTTCGACGACACCAATGCCCGCAGTGACTGGGGCTGGAAACATGACTATGGCTTGCCAGAATTGGTTCAGACGATGCTGAACTTCACTGGCTCGGACTCCAGAATGGCGCGAGCCAACTAAACACCATCTGCCATACTGTACTTTGAGTTCAGAACGCTGAGCATTTTGGGACCTGATGGACTCTGCAGTCTCACTCTTTAATAAGTCCTTCAAAAGGAGAAACTACATAGTTACAGTGTTCTGCATTTCCATATGCAGCATGTATTTGCACAGGTTTTCTCATTACAGTAAACTGAATATTTACAGGGCTATATTGGATCATTCTTGATTATTCTTCTCAATATCCAGGGACTGTATAATAAGGAAAATAATCACCACAAAAGTGACTTGTGCGCTATACTACAAGTCTTCTAAAGATTGAGAAAATGGCGCAAAAATCACTCAGGCTACTTTTATGGTGATATTGTTGTTGCGTGACGGTGGTCACTGTATGCTTCTGTTGTACTCTATGGAAAAGAGCAGCATGAACATTCTACTAAACGTATCCACTATAGAAAGTCCCACTAAAGAACGAAAATAATTTGTGTTTTGAACAACAGGAGGGTGATGAACGAATTTACATTCTTTGGCGATCAATCCCTTTACAGTGAATACACTGAAGTCTGAGCCATATATAAATTTAATTGTTCTGCTAGAATATTTAATATTTATGATATTTTGTGTGCTTGTGTAAATTAAATGGAACATTCTATTATAAAAACAATCCAAAATGTGTAGCTATTTCTACAAAGGCTTTCTTAGATTTGTCCAATAAGCTTTACAATGGTGCAAATCTATTTGCTTTTTGTACTTCAGGGAATATATGTGATTATACAGACACGTGAGTGATTCAGAATATATACTTCAATATTTTGGAGGCATGTTTTTAGATGTTGAGGTCAGGTTTGCTGGTATTGATTAAAATAATTTAGCATAATTTAAGAATGTTTTTGTTTGTTATGAAAAGTGCTATACAAATAAATATGACGACTCTTTATTAGATACGAACTTCAGATTTTCTATTAGTTTGTAGATTTTATGGTAAATGGTCTGCACTTATATAGCGCTTTTTTCAACCTTAGAGGTTACCAAAGCACAAGTTATCTCTCAAACACACACACACACACACACACACACACACACACACACACACAGGGTCAGAAATTAAGGCAGAAATGCCACTGAAAGTAAACATGCCCTCATAAATTAAAATGATGGGGCAAAAAAAAGAAATGCCCATTCCTCCATTTTTATAATTTATTTGTAACATCTAGGTCTTCATATCCTATTATGTGCCTAGTTGAGCAGCTTATCTATTGATAATGTTAATAAACTGGTTACATTTAAGAATTCAGCCTAAAAGGATTTATAATTAAAAAAAAATTATATTAGAAAATTGTTGCCCTAATAAAAGGTAGGGCAAATATTGTATTGTAAAGTAAGAGGGCAAATATTGGCCTGTAATTGTAACATTTAATTTTAATTAAAGTTTTTAATGTTGTGATTCACCTCAGAGTTGGATGCTTTGGTTTATGGCTTACAACTTTAAGGTTTTAATTTCTTAATTAATGGGAAAAATTCTTCCGGAACAAAGAGCACTAAAATAAGTAGGCGGGCAATGTTGTTCCCTATATGGCTAAATAACAGGGCTGCGTGTTCCTTTAATCCATATTAACTGACAACATGCAGCTCATTAAGATATTAAGTTAGAAGTGGTGTAGGGTTCTGTACAGGTACGGATTACTGACCGGGCCAATGGGGCCAGTGCCCAGGGGGCCCTTGACTGCCCGGGGGTGCCCTGGGCATTAAGGCTGCGCAATCTAGTTTGGTGACCCCTCCGCTTGAAAACCCTTTTGGGCATGAACAACGACCTCCACCAACTTTTGGCCATGAACAACTAACCCCCCGCTCAACAACTTTAGGGTGGAGGGGGGAGCCCGTGCAGATAATTGGCCCCATTCATGGGATTGCCAGTATAATCCATTCATGGCTCTGTAGACCGTCTTCGATACAAGAATAATAACATAAGAGAATCAGCAGCAGAAGTACGCCAAAATGTATTTATTCAATACAAATGATTACATGGAAATAATCTCAGTCATGTATAAAATCAACACTATCGCCTTAAGATACTAGACTTCAAACCCCAGGGTCACTTTGCCAGCTATTTTTCTACCGAAACGTTCCTCCTTTTGATAAACGTGAATAAAACGTGTTGAGAAAATGCAATGCGAAAGAACATTCTTATTATTAAGTCGAATCATGTTGTGAACAAACCCCTAACCCTGTATTTAACGGTGGTGCATAATTTGTTATCCAAAGGAGCATTGGACATGATTGGTGTGCTGTTACTTTTCTAAGTGATCAGACTTGCAATCTTTCCCCAGCAGAAGAGAAAACAGGGAAAAAAATCCCGTAGACTTACAGTATATTATAGGAGGGACCCAAGCCAGATTGAATGATCAGAATATCACCTCTTTTGATTTGGGCCTGAAAACAACCACCCAGAACACCCTAGCAACTGCATAGCAACGTGCAAAAAAGCACTCAGAACACATATAGGGTGGACAATTTTCAACCACCTAGCAACACATTTGAGTCGTTATACTGTATAACACTGACATCTTGTACCTGTTTGCTCATCGTGCTTTGAGTGGAAGATAGTTTAAACTGGCCTGCAACTTCATCATCTGAGCGTCAGTCTTCTCTTTGAGTTCCATGATTTCTGCTACTTTTTTGGACAGAGCAGCTCTTTCTGTGCCTGCTGCTGTTGTCACTCCACCGTATCTGTTCCCTCAAATAGCGGCTGTGAATGAGGTGCCATTTCAATCACAGAAAGAGATGTGGAAAGTGTACAACTAAACAAGAGGATAAGTACATCAGAGTCTCTAGTTTGAGAAATAGACACCTCACATGTCCTCCGCTGACAGGTTCATTGAATTCTACCCGCTCAACACCAGTTTCATGTTCAACAGTAAAGAGAAGACTCAGGAGGCCTTATGGGAAGAACTGCAAAAAAAAGCCACTTTTGAAACAGAAAAACTAGAAAGAAAAGGTTTGAGTGGGCAAAGAAACACAGACATTGGACAACAGATAATTGGAAAAGAGTGTTATGGATCTTAACCCCATTGAGCTGTTGTGGGATCAGCTAGACTGTACGGTGTGTGAGAAGTGCCCGACAAGACAGACACATCTATGGCAAGTGCTACAGGAAGTGTGGGGTGAAAGGTCAAGTGCTACAGGAAGTGTGGGGTGAAAGGTCAAGTGCTACAGGAAGTGTGGGGTGAAAGGTCACCTGAGTATCTGGACAAAATGACAGCTAGAATGCCAAAGATCTGCAAAGCTGTCATTGCTGCACATGGAGGATTTTGTGTATTTTAAGAAGTTCTGAAATTATTTTGTAAAATTGTAATAGTGATTTTACATGTTATTAATGTCCTGATTATACATTGTGATCAGTTGGATGCCACTTTGATGAATAAAAGTACCAATTTCTGTCCATAAGTGCAAAATCTGTACATCATTCCAAAATTTTGGCTGCCAGTATATATATATATATGTATGTATATATTTATTTATTTATTAATGACTACAAATAAATGCAAACAATTGTAAACCACAACCAATTCTCAACTAATCTACAAAGCAACTACTCACATTAAGACTAGGATGAGAATGTTTCGTTTACAGCAAGAATGTAACATTATGAGTTTCTGGGTATCTCAGCGAGTATTGACGCTGTATCCAGTGTGTGCTGAGTGACTCCAGCCAGGTCTCCTAAGCATCCAAATTGGCCCAGTTGCTAGGGAGGGTAGAGTCACATGGGGTAACCTCCTTGTCATCGCGATTAGGGGGTTCTCGCTCTCGATGGGGCGTGTGGTGAGTTGTGCATGGATCACGGAGAGTAGCATGAGCCTCCACATGCTGTGAGTCTCTGTGGTGTCATGCACAACAAGCCATGTGATAAGATGCATGGATTGACGGTCTCAGAAGCGGACTCAACTGAGATTTGTCCTCCGCCAGCCGGGTTGAGGTGAGAAACCATGCTACAATGAAGACCTACTAAGTTGAGGGAATTGGGCATTCCAAATTGGAGATCAAAACGTTTGTTTTTTTTTTATGTAAATTTACATTAAAGTACTAAATTCTATCTGTATATAAAAGGAATAATAAGGTTACACTTTACAATAAGGTTATGTATGTTGACATTAGTTCCCTGGCAGTCAGCAGCATGCTTCCTCTGGCGACAGTGTCGAGAAGCCCGAAAGAAGCTGCAGTTGACTTGGACGGAACTGGGTTCCATAAAACACCCCTCATGCCTCCGCTGGGTCCAAAGATGGACAGATTGTTCCATCACAACAAAGATGCAGGCAATGAAAAGAATATGGAAATGAACAAAAAAATAAATAAAAATACAAATCTCTCACGAGTGAGAAATAAAAGACAAAAATAGAACTGAAAACAGGAAAACTAAACCAAACAGAAAAAAAAACTGGGAGAAAAAACAAAACAACAAGACAAAAGGAACTGAGAAAGAACCGACTGGATGACAGGATACAACCGGAACTGGAGACTGAACATAACAGAACGGTCTGATGGGGAAGACAAAAAAGAAAAAAGGAGAGAATATATAGAGGAAGGGAAAACTGAACACAGGTGCTGCCAATCATAAGCAGCGTGAATCAGAGCTGCCATGACAAGCTGATTGCGCTGCTGAG